>NC_088171.1:97511411-97811411 GCF_028769735.1 Zonotrichia leucophrys gambelii
TCTTTACAAAATTACCTTAAATAATAACAAAATAAAAGCTGTTATTTCTGTTCTCTTCCTTGGCACAGGACTACGTTTTTATGAAATTCTCAAGTGTCAAAGTATTGTGATTTTTTTTTTAAATAAGGTCTAATGAAGAAATACAAGACTATTTCCACTATTTCCAATTAGATTTAGATTACTTTTTCCCTTTAATTATAGAGTAATAGGATGGTTTGGGTTGGAAGGAACCTTAAACATCATGTGATTCCAAACCCCTGCCATACACAGAGACATCCTTCACCAGACCAGGTGGCCCAGAGCCCCATCCAACCTGGCCTTGAACATTTCTGGGGATGGGGCAACCACAATTTCTCTGGGCAGCCTGTTCCATGCCTTACCACCCTCATAATAAAGAATTGCTTCCTAATATCTAATCCAAACCTACTCTCTTCCAGTTTGAAGCCATTCTGCTTTTGTCTGCGCATCCTTGTAGAAAGTCCTTTTCTGTCTCCCCACCTTAGATACTGGAAGGCTGCAAGCAGGCACCCACTCTTTTCCAACTCTGAACAAACTCTGTTCTCTCAGCCATGCCTTGTAGAAGAGGAACTCCATCCCTCTGATCATGGTGGCCTGGGCTTGCTCCAACAGCTCAATGTCTTTCTTGTGTTGAGGACCCCAGAGCTGGATGCAGCATTCCAGAGGGATCTCACCAGAGCAGAACAGGGCAGAGCAGAGGGGCAGAGTCCTCTGCCTTGCTGTGCTGCCCACACTGCTTTGGATGCAGCACATTTGGCTTTCTGGGATGCAGGAGCACATTGCTGGGTCACTTCCAGCCTCTCACCCAGCAGCAGCAGCCCCAGGTCCTTCTCACAGGGCTGTTCTCACTCTGTTCATCCCACAGCCTGTGCTGATACTGGGCTTACCCTGACCCGGGTGCAGCCCCTTGCACTTGGTTTTGTTAAACGTAATGAGATTTGCATTGTCCCACTTCTTGAGCTGGATATATTGGGGTAAATAAGTGAAAGAGGAAGGGAGGAAGGGATTAATGAGTAAGAGAAGAAGGGAGGAGGAGAGGGAGTGAGGGAGGGAAGAAGGAAAAGGAAAGAAAGAAGGAATAAGAAACATTATGAAGGTTTACATGGAGACATATCATTACAAAAACTTGGCTAAAAGTGTTAATAAGTGAGACCAGATCAGGGACAGCTGAGCCACGATCTCTTCAATGAACACAATAACCCCAGATAGCTGTTCTGAAAGCAATGGGCTATACATAGCAGAGCAAGGCAAAGCACAAGATATTCCAAACATCTACTGCTGACTGTTTAAAGAACTGAAATTTCCAAATGTCAAAAATCTTCAAATCCATGAGCATGCATTTTTGAGAGAGATACTGCTAAGGAACAATTTCTTTTGTTCTTTTTCCAAGACTGTTAAAAGATGTCCCAAATTGAAGGCTGAATCAGCCTCTCCTTACTTTTTAATATTTTTTTTACTTTTTCTTAAAAAATAATTTGAATCACAGAATATCCTGAGTTAGAAGGTCCCCACAAAGATAACTCCTTTTCCTGTAACAAGTGAATTTGAAAGTCTGCTACTTCAAAGAAGCTGGAATTTAATCAGAGGAAGTATTTTAAAATATTCGGTAACTGTAGCAAGTACCTTGACAACTGAGACAAGCTTTCAGATATTTCACACAGGGCCAAAATTTCTATGTAACTGAAAAGATTAATCACTGATTAATCAGATTTGACAGGCTGGATTCAAAGGAATGAAACTTTAACAGAGATTCGCACACTTGGACGCACATTTTCCCCTTCACCAAATGACAACTTAATCATGAGACAAGAGAAAAAAAAAAACCAAGTATAATTCCTGACCTTCTATCAACAGTAATAATGTTAAGAAAATATTTTAAGAATTAATAAAATGGGGGGGAAAATTAAAGATTGTAATTTTATCTTATTACAGATTGTGGGAACAATTTGAAAATATATTCAAGTCTGACAATAGAGCAGAAGAAATTTAAATCAATTTCACATACATATATTCTGGGGTAGAGTTTACTGTGATTATTTCATAAGGGAACTATATAAAATATTATATCACATGAATAGTGTAATTATCTTTTTACAAGGGAGAAAAATAGATCTTAAAATCTGGCAGTACTTTTATAAAGATAACTAAGAGAAGCCAAAAAGGATAGGAGGAACAACTTGCAGAAATTATAAAAATTATCATTAATCATTTTTCTAAAAAATCAACAGCAAGAAACTTCAGAGTCTATTGACAATTACATAAACAATATAAAAAATTTCAAAAAACCAGAAAGCTACTTGAGTTTCCTCTGTTTTCACATGGGAGAAGCATGGAAAAAAATTTTGTGCCCATATTTTATATATATATATATATATATATATATATATATATATATTACATCAGAAGATCTATCTCAAACTGAGCATTGTCATAAATCAAGGAGACAAAATGGGTAGTTAAAAATTCCTGGGATGAGATATCAGACATTAAAGAATTCAAAAAGCCTAGGAAACAGCTAATGCAAGGACAATTTTTAAAATGCTTCTAGAGGGTATAAAAAAGCCCAGAAAGAACTGATATTGATATTCTTAGCTACAAATAAGATAAGGCATGGGCAAATATGATTTATTGAGGAAGAATCAAAACAATTTTTATTCAAAAATTCTTAGGGCTTACTAACTTATGCCAGTTTTCTGAATGAGTCAATAAACTGACTCTGCTGGATCAGAGGTCTTGGCAGGCCTTCAAATGTCATTTCACAAAGATCTTTCACAATGATTCTTAGAGAAACTTAGCTGACATAAAAAAATGCCCTTACATACAGGAATACCTAGTTACTAAATTAGGAAAAAATAAGTGAGAAGGGAAAGAAGAGAGGAATAATTGAGCAGTTTCCATGGTGTTGGAAGATCATATCAGTGATGGTGTGAAGAAAGAGGGAACTGAATTAATTTTCTGTTTCAGTATCATGAAAATGTAAAAGTAGATGTAAAGCAAACAGTGTAAATATTTTACTAATGTGCAGCTAAATTTACAATTTTTCATGGCAGGGCATAGTGGATGTTAAAAATTAACATGTGCTCCGAAATAATTTATAAAAATTACCCAAAAAATTTCAGTAAGAAGCATTAGAGTTGAAAAACACTGATCTCATTCTGGAAACTTCTCAGACATGAGTTGCTAAGAGCCCATGACAGTTCTCTGAGACAGTATTCCTGTGCTGCTCTTAGTAAGTATTCTGTACATACCCATTTTTGGTCAATGTCAGAAATGGGATACAGGGCTAGATGAACTTTTATTCTGATGGCCTGCAACTATTCTCATGCTACTCTGCAAAAAAAACAAAAAACGTAATTGGCTTTTCTAAAGCAAGCTTTCCCTACTGACTGAAAAAAACAGGGAGGGAGGTCATGCAACAGAGTTGGGAAACTACAGAACAATACTAACAATATTACCCTTAAGTGAAATAAAAGTGAAATAAAATGAAATAAAATGAAATAAAAGTGAAATAAAAATATTGTTCTAAAAAGAAAGAATAAATATAGAATAGCTAATTATACACATGCATCAAAAAAACATAGCTTTTCTGGGTTCCATCATCACAAAAAAATGTGTAATTAAAAATATTTATAAGAGCTTTGAAAAATATATCATTACAATTTACAGGCCCATTCAAGAAGTTAGAAAATGGATGATAAAATAATAAAATTAAAGGAAAAATTTGAAGCATATTAATGTTCTTAAAGTTATACCACTAGTCAGATGCAAATGAGAAATTAATTTTTAAATCTGTTCTTGAACTTTCAGCTTTTCTTGTCAGGAATTCTGAATTTATTATCTTCGAAACTGGAAACTTGCGAGTAAAGTACAGTGCTGAGTGTTGATCTATAACAGTTTGTAATCCAGTGATTTTTTCCCTGTCTTTTATTAAATATCAGCATAATTTGCTAGAGGAAACATATCTGTAAAGCTCTATTTTTATTAGTTTTAGCTCTACAATTTAGACAATTTTCCAAGGAATTGAAATGAGCATTTCACCAGAAAGTAATTAGGAAAAAAACCCCATATAATAACAACGGTACTCCATGTTGTAGTTCTGACAAAATATATTGTGTTTTAAAAATCCATTTAGGGAGCAAATTGTGCAGTCTGTACTGTTTTATCATTGCAACAACCAGCCCCAGTGGTTTTGGTTGAAACAAATCTATTTCTCCACTGGATGAACAGTGCTAGATGAACGTCAAAGGGTTTAACAACATTACCATAATTACATCTCTTCTCGAGTTTTGTTCTGATGAAGGGGAAAAAATAAATACAATTCAGTCCAAAAGATCTGTGACACAAAACCAGGAATTGAACATGTGGCAATTAATATAACCCCTAAGTATTTAAATTCCTCTCTTATTATCCAGGCAAATCATAAAACTCCTCCTCTGTACTGTGATGCCTTCTCAAAAAGCATCTGTCACTCCCCAGGCACTCAGAGACCCTTCAGACAGATCACATCTACATACTCTGAATGTGCTCACTGTTGACAAGGAAGCTGTTTGCAACTCCTTCCACATTTGGCCCTACTCACACCCCGAATTCAGCACAGCAGAAGTTGGTGAACAGGCCAGAGCAGCAAAAGTTAACATAAACATGACAAAACATAAAGACAGGAGTCAAGATTTTCCTGCTCCTGTGGCCCTTAATCCACATGTGGCATTAGGCCATCCCAAAAACTTCAGTGCTCCAGCCATGTCCGCTCTCTGAGGGATTCGAGCAAGGACTGTCTGAAGCAGAACTTCCCACATGGTTTCCTTTAGAAGGAATTAATGTGCACAAAATCAGTCCAAATTAAAGCAACACCAATGCAAGTGGGGATGATGAAAGAATTTGTCTTAAAGCCACATTAAGTCTTTTAACCAAAATGTAAAGGTATGCTTATGCAGCTGCAGCAATTTTCATCTTATCTTGCTCCATTTATTTTTCTTGACTACTTCTTAAATGTGATTTTTCAACTGAATTTGCAAAAGCTGTTTTAATTAATAACTTGTCATACATTTCTGTGCAGCTCAGAGTAATAAGATTGTCTCTCATCAAAAGTGTGCTACTTTAGTCGTCTAGCCTTTATTAAAAAATAAATCTGAAGTGAGTACAGTTGTGTTATAACATCTTCTTTAGAGATGTGCAGAGACAGAGGATTTTTATATTGGATTTTTATCTTGGATTTTTTCTTGATTTGATTTTTCTAGATCTTAAAAAAAGGGAATATTTGAACTTTGATTTCTTGTTCAACTAAAAAGATAGATTTAAGGAGCAGCAATTTCATCTTATAGCCTTTACTAGTTTTGTTTTATTTTTTAGTTAAAATAAGGAAGAATGTCATTCCCATTGTTCCTATTCCTACACCAAAACTTTGTATCCATAAAAATTAGAGTGATACTGTTAGGAAGACTTCATGGCTAAGGAAGACTTCATGGCTACAACAGATGAATTATTTTCTGCATATAAGAAAACCATCATTAAATACCTCATATATTTAGAAAGAAGAAATACCCCTTTCACTTCCAAGGGGGGAAAGGAAAAGGTCTAAGGGAAAGGCGACAGTGGATAATGTTTCTATATTTTACAAATACAAGGAAAATCAACCTCAATGAAGTTGCATCATTAAAAGTAACTTTTGCCTGTGAAATGTGAGGAACACACCCACCTCTGACACTATGATGGGATGACCCTGTCTGAATTCCAGATGCCCACACAGCTGCTCCCTCACACCCTCCCTGTACAGGACAGGAGTGGAAAGGAAGAGAGAAGGTTTCATGGATTGAGATAAATTTACCTCACAAAAACAGACTTGACTAGGGTAAAATTAAATATATTACTTGTTAAAAATAGGGTAGAATAGTTAAAAACAAAGAAAGAACTAAAATCTACCTTCCTTCTCACCCTTCCTCTCAGGCTCAACATCATTTCTGTACTCATTTTCTACACTCCCTCTTCTGTCTATGCGCAGAAGGGGAATGTCAGGATGCATTTTCTCTCTGCTTCTCCTTCCTCCTCACGTGTTCCCCTGTATCAGAGTGAGGGCTGTCACTCCCATGGGATACAATCCTTCAAAACCTGCACAAGCGCGGCTTCTTCCTGCAGGCCACAGTTCTTCAAGAACTGGCTGAGGATGGGAGCTTTCCATGCCGAAAGACTTTTAAGGAAGATTATTCCAGAGTGGGACCCCCAGGGTCTGAGATTCCTGCCAGGAGCCTGCTCCTGCGTGTGCACTTTCCCTCAGAGCACAGGGCCCAGCAGAGGGTCATGCATGGGCAGTAAGATGTCCATTTGCTCCACCATGGACCTCCAGGGCTGCAGGGACACAGCTGCCTCACCTAGGTCTGCACCATGGGCTGCAGGGGAATCCATCCTCTGGCTCCCAGAGAACTCCTCCCCTTCCTGCTTCACCAACCTTGGCGTCTGCAGGGTTGTTTCTCTCACAATGGCTCAACTTTGGCCACTGGGTTTCCTTTGGAGCCACTTGGAGCTGCTTGTGTCTGGCATGGGGGAGCTCCTAAGCTCCTCTCAAAAACCCCACAGATATATGGGTTTTTTGCTAACAACATAATAAGCTTATCATACTACAGCTAGAAATCAAACTTAAAATAAAAATTATTTCATGCATCCACAAGCTCCACAGTTCAATATTCAGGTCCAGTGAATATTCCATTAATTTAACATGCCATGAATATATTCCATTAATTTAATATTTCATAGCCAGCTATTTACCATAATCATTAGAGATAATACAAAAGAATAGTGAATATTCCTCAAAATTAATTTATAAATTTGTTTCAAGGTCATATTCACAGATGAAAGAGAAAATATTTTTCCATAAACATCATGTTTTGGGTATTGATTTACACCATCAACAAGGTGGGTTTTTTCATGCTATCCCTTCCTAGATGAACCAGTTAGATCCATTTAATATTTGTTACCATGATATCAGTCAAATAATACATCTATTAATTTAAATGGTATTTTCCATTTCAAGAAGTACAATCAATAAAACTGCACAGCAACAATGTCTGATCTGAATTGTTTCATCAATTCTGTTCATCTTGTACAACAGAACTTAACCTTTCAAAAACTGCATAGGGAAACATTTTAAACCAACAAACTGCTAGCTAAAAATAATATTAAAGACACACACTTTTTGAAAGACATAATTAATATTACATTTTATATTCAGAACTTCAATCTACGTGGTTTATACCATGAGCGGCAAGAGATTGCACAAATTCTGTATCCTTTGGAGGTATGTATACATATCAGAGAGCAAGATAACTGTCAGCATGAAACTGTTTAGACAAGGATATAAGGATTTAATTTCTGTGTATCGATACTATGTTTTTAGTACTACTAAAACCATCACTAAATAAAAAAATGTTGCTATTGTTTGCTTATATCCTCTACAAGTACAAATCAGCCATATATCAAATAATAACACTGAATATTGTTTTAAACAACCACAATGGATGATTCAAATAATCTCACAAATAGAGGTTTTGGAAAAAAAGTAGGATACTAGGCAACTGCATTTTCCTTTGGGATTCATTCTATGAAAAATTAGCTGTATGTCTTTTGCTTACTTGTTGAATAAAGCCAAAATCATACATATAAAGATGGACAAAGACCTTTAAAAAGCTGTAGTTTCAATTTTTGCTGACCTAGACATCTAACCATCAAACACATTACAGCAGTCATTCTTTTTTACTATTCTAACCCTGCTTATAATGTTATTTTATTTCAACTTTAAGCTACCATCCCAGAAATACAAGGGTCGTGAACCAGAAGTCAAAGCAATTGTTTTCAGGTTATTTATAGTATTAGAGAAAATCAGAAACAGTCTCAGAATTTAGCAAGGTTCAACAAGTGACATTAGAATGTGTCTGCAAAGGAGTAGACAGGTTCCATCTAAATTGAGTTAGGATGGAATCCTTGAAAAAGGAACTCTTTCCTTTCTTAACACCTGTTTTGCATTTAATAGCAGCAGCAAGGTAAATTTTCTCATTAAGCGTTTGCCACTGCACTTTAATCCTGTTGCTCTTTAATTTTACTCATGTTGTCAATTTTGTGTCGTTTTTAGTGGTACCACTTCCTCTCTGCAGCCAGAGGCCAGGAGCCCTGGACACAGTGAGAATAATGCTTAGGATTCTATGCCAGACTCTGGCAAGGAGATCTGGCTGGAAATGCCTCTGAAGACTGCAAGAGAGCTTAGCCTTGGGGGATGACGCAGGGCATGGTTCCCGGCCTAAATGGAGAAACACATCACATGCTCAGTTCACAGCTCTGGAGGGAAAATGCTCCCATCAAGGTCTTGCTGTGTTCCTCTGAGGCTGGGACAGGCAGGGGCAATATCCTTGCCTGTAGGTGGGATCAGGAAGTTCTCTTGTTAAGCTGAAAGAAGGAGCCAACAAGAACCTTGTGAAATTTAGCAGTGACAAAGTCCTACACCTGGGAAGGAAGAGTCCCTTGCAATGACATGATGATGTTTTTTCCAAAGCAGCTGCTGCTTAGAGACTGGCTAGGCAATCAGTCTGCTGGTGGTGTTGGTCCCTTCTTCATCACTTGTTTTTATTTTCCCTTCTTTTCTGTTTTCCCCCTTCCCAGTTATTAACCAGTCTCTATCTCAATCTGCAAGTTTTTTTTCTCAATTTTGCCCCTCCAATTCTGTCCCCCCAAGACACTGCTGGGGAGTGAATGAGGCTGGGTGGGAGCTTCACTGCCAGCTGGGATCAAGCCATCACAAACCCACTGCCCAGAGTAGGTCGTGCAGACCTGGATGTTTTTGAGACCGCACTAGACAAAACCTTGAATAACTCAATCTGACTTCAGAGCTGGTCTTGCTTTGAGCAGGAGGTCCATTCCAGTTTGACTTGTTCTGTGATTCCATGTTTTGCAGTTATTGTAAATGAAATATAAGGGTGCTTTACTAATGGAGAGAGCTGATACTAACAGAGAGAGTTGATCACAGATATCTAATAATTGTCTATGCAACTAACTGTTTTTTAAAACAAAATCAAACACATAAACATGCCAGCACAGATATACAAGCAACAGAGATTTGAAACATAGTAATATGCCTAAGTACATGAGCTTCTTTCTGGCCATATCTCCAACCTCAAGTTACTTGCATTACAAATAAATCAAGAAAGTACTGATGTGATATGGTATGATATGATATGTATATGTTACCATAAAATAAATAGTAGTAAAGAAAAGCTAAAACCCATTGTTTGTTACGCAAAACATGTTAGACAGGTAGGCTTATATGCATGAGCTTCCATTTGCCATTGCTCAGTCATGATGGAAACAGAAAAATCTTATGATTACATTTAACAGCTATCAAGTATAAAACCTCTCTCTCAGTCTTTCCCAAGAGAAATTACCTAGTTACTAAACCCTAAATCTAGTTACTTAGATGTTATTATTCAGCAGCAAATGCACATATATTAGATGAAATTATTTGTTATTCAGGCAAATAAAAAAAAGCTACTGTTTCTCAATATACGACTCATAGCATCAGATATGTACATTTAGTGATTGATTGGTGGGTTTGGGGACCTTTTTGCTTTCTCTTTTTTGAACTTTCAGAGTCTCAATGAAAGTTGGAGCCTTCTGGATTACTATTTAGTCATCAGCATTAAGAACCATAAAATAAAGGGAATATGCTCAGCTAAGGGTCTTTGAATAAATTATCAAGTCATTTTTAGCAGGACAATAAATGAACAGATCTTTGGAGGCACAAAAAAATAAGAATAGGCGCTTCTTTCCGTTCTCCCTCTCCTAAGAAGAGATTTGATGTTGAACAAGACAGGGAAATGATTTGTCTCACAGTTTGCTTTGACCTTCATCAGAACTTTGTAGCTTGCAAAGATCACTTAATCTCTCCTGTTCCTCCCAGTCTTCACTTTTGCTTCCTAGTCCTGTTATACTTGTCATTTCTCCCTGCACCTTTTAAAAATGAACAGAAAATATTTCCTGTTTCTGTACCCTACAGAAATTCTAAGCCACTGAGGTCCAATTGCTCAAGTCTGGGATGCAGTAAGGGCTACTTTGTCTTGTATAATCTTTGCTTTATGGACACTTTTTGACACTTTGAAATAGTAATTTTGGGTGTGAATGCTCCCAAAATAATACAACTAAGTAACACTACTAGACTAAGTAAAAATAAGCTTATTTTTAACCAAAAGCCTACCTAGTGCATATTTATTATCACAACTCAATTTAGGTAGTGTTGCTTTAGGGTTTTTTTCATCTCCAGAAGTTCCTGAATTTCTTTTACCTGCATTTTGTGTTTTCTGGTCTCTTCTTCCAAACTTTGTTTTTCTGCTTCTTGTCGCTCTCTCTTTCCCCATTCGGAGGCATTCTCACACCGCATTCTTTCCATCTGGGAAGGTTGAGGGTAGGAGGAAGAATCACCAAAAAAGAAAGAAAAAGAAAGAGGAATAATCTGATTAAAACCCTCTGGTTTTCACTGGGTGAGGCTAATGGCTTCACCTCAGAGTAAGGACGGCACCTTAGAAAACAGCCCAAGGTCTAAGTTTTCCATGTGTCATAAAGTTAAATATTTTATTTTTAAAATAACCAAGACAGTCAATTTCTCATCAAATGTACCTTCAAAAAAGTAAAGTGTAGATAAATTTTTATACAGTAACTGGTAACAAAATCCTATTCTTTTCCTGCTATTTCTGGAAAAATAGTATTAAAATAATAATAAAATGTTTTAAATAAAACTGAGATTGATTTTGGCTTGACAATGTCAAAGTTCACTTTTTATTCTCTAAAAGACAAAAATCAGCATGTTTTTATTCTGTTTACAATTTAGAAGGATTGCAATGAATGTTTATTAAACTGAAGAAGGTCTAAAGTATACCTTCAGTACTACATAGAGTTATCCTCATAATCAGAGGAAAGATTTTTAAGTTTTCATGTTAATCTCTTTCTTGTGGTCATGGTTAATAGTCTTAAGTGAAATATTATCTTTTATGGCCAATGCTGTAATGTTATTTTAGGATATCTTAATGAAGTTTTTCATCAAATCCTAATATAGGACAAATTAAATATATCAACAAAAAGACACATTACTAAGTCACATAGAGTAATTATCAAAGAACTGATTTATTCTTCAGAGACAACTACATAGAGGTTTTTGTCAAGGCTGCATTAAATACTTCTCAGACTTCAAATGAAAATATTGTAAAGTGAATTTATGTTTATAATACAAACCAGGTACTTATCAGGTACTAATGGAAATTTATCAGAAGATTATTATCGACAAATACTTACTGTTAATAAATTATTATTAACTGGTTCTAAACAGGAGATTAAAAGAGATTAACATAGATTAAAAACTGTAAAAATAAAAGGTTCCAGTTCTTTTAATTGAGGTGAAAAAAAGAAGAGATTTGTGAATATATTAAATAAAAGGTCAAAATTTTAAGAGCTTTTTACAATTTTCAGTTCTGTGAGAACTAAAATCAATGGTTTGATAAAAATGGTGACTGAAAACATTGTGAAACACTTCATGGAAGAAACAGGATATCTGCGCCAACAAGGCTTTAGAAAGAGCCACAGAGGTGTGCTTTTTCAGTTTGATTGGTTACTTTTATTCTAAAATCAATTTCTGGCAAATAATGGAAATATTCTCAATGTTGAGCGAAGAGAATGAGTGGTTACAGCATAACCTGACCCTATGAATAGTGACAATGTCATTCTCTAGCTAAATCAAATTGCTAACTTGTCTGTTCCCGCCTTATTTCTGAGTAAATAAAAACAATTAGAAACCAAATAAAGTTAAAGAAGCTCATTCAGATTATCATAAGACAGTAAAAGGGATTGTTCCAATCTGCTATGTATTGGTGTTGCCTCGCCTTGAGCACTGTCTGCAGTTTTGGGCACAGGTCATCAAAGTATTTGAGTTAGCAACTACAAGTTGCTAACTCCAACAGACAAGTAAATGTTTGATGCTCACATGTTCCCAATGAAGTCTTTAAAACCTATCCACTGAATTTCTGTACAATAGTTGGAAATTAAGGAATCACATACTCCTATTTAGGAGCAATTATTTCTTCCCCGCCAAAGTTATGCAAATTGTTTGAACACTTCCTACTGGACTACAATCACAAGCTCCATGTTTTTTCCTAAATAAATATGCAGGCATATTTATTATTTCAAGTATCCACGAAAGTTCCAGAACATGAAAACCCTGTCTTCTTACAAAGTGCCTGCCAAAATACACAGCTGAAATTCTAAGTCTGAAATTTCACCTTTTCACAGTGTTGACACTAATCAATACAAATTCATTTGTGTCAGACATCAAATAGAGAGAAATCACAATACCATCCAAGATTGAATTTCATCAAAAAATTAAGCAGAAGATGACTATCACATGAAGATCTGATGTCAAAGATAAATTTATTTACCTATGTCTTTAAATTTTTAATTCATTGCAGCCAAGACATAATTATGATAAATTTACATATTTAACAGCCCTGATTTCAGCTGGGATAGGAGTTCATTTTCTTCCTAGTAGCTGGTACAGTGCTATGTTCTGAATTTAGTATGAGAATAATGTTGATAACAGAGGGATATTTCCATTGTTAATGAGCAGTGCTTACACTAAGTCAAGGCATTTTAATTTTCTTATACTGCCCTGTGAGTAAGGAGGCTCGGGCTGCACAAGAATCTGGGAGTGGACAGCTAAGCCAAAGCAGCTACAGGGACATTCCATTCTGTACAGTGCTGTTGTGTGAAACTCTAAATTCTGATTTATAACAAAAAGTGAAAGCTTAAGAAAAAATTTGCAACATGTGAAAAAATCTTGAGATCTTTAATTTTCCCTTAAAATGCAAATATTTTCTCTCCATAAAATATCTGTGCAGACTTGCACTGAATTTTACTTTTTAATAGCAAGACCAGAATAATGGTGGAAGCATAGAATGAGGTCAAGGTAGTGTGAATGAAGTGGATAATTGCAAAGGTGAGCGGTGGAAATGAAGTACAGAGTACTGACCTTTTGAAACTGGATAATTACATCTTAGAGCTAGCCCACACCATTTCATGAATAACATGAAAGGCAGAACCCTGAAAAAAACAGACACAGAAAAAGGAACTCCACCTTGCACAGTTCATTAGCAGGAAAATCTTAATGCTCTTGTTTAGTTTAGTTTTAGTTCCAAAAGTTTTATTGAAACAAGATATTTTTCTCCTTCCCCTTAGTTAAGAAAAGATAGAGTAGGATGAAGGGCAACAATTAAGGTGCAATGAAGGCAAAAAGAAAGATGATGAAGATGAAATCTAGCAGTCAACACAATTTCAGACAGTAAACAGAAGAAATTCCATGCACCCTTCTGCTTTTTTTTTTTTTTCTTTAGTGCAAAGATTTGTTAGCTTTCTATAAAACTTGGAAAAGGTCAGAAAATGTATTTAGAGAACTGTGATCTTCAGCGTTTTAAAAGAAACTTTTAAAATAGAGTTGGACAGAACACAAGCATTATGTTAAGAAAATTAAAACCTGTAGTTTTGATCTGATCTGACTTGACAATGATGTCAGAAATTAAAAACTGCCAATCCAACCAGAAATTCTCCCTGTAAAATTTTTATTCTACACAACTGACATTTTCTTTACCAAAAGCATGTTCTGTGAAAGATAATCTGCATATCTCAAATAAAATCTGATTTGACTGAGAATAGAAGAGTTTTATTTTTACTTTTTTAAATTTCCAATCTGAATCTTACACAACCACAGCAAATCATTAGCTTCTAGTGCTACCTCTCTTTATACTCAGAGCCTACAGGTAAGCTGAATGAGGCCTACAGACTTGTGACCCAGAGAGGGAAGAACTCCTGTTTAAAATAGTGACCTCGGGCAGCCTCACTCAAGTTCAAATGTAAAACATCTGCTTCAGTTTGTGCAGGTCAAAAATTAAAATTTTAAACCAATATGTTTTTTTTTTTTGTCCTTAAAAATACAATGCAGGGCTTTTTTCATGTTGCAAAGCAAGATAAATGAACACATATTTTCAGGATTCTTGATATCTTCACTGTATTGTGCATGGAGGTAATTTCCATTCATCTATGCTGCAAATTATCATACAGAATTTAAGCAAGAGGTATATTACGCTGAAAATTTAATAAGCCAAAGGTTGATTATGAATTAAGGACCATGACACCCTCCTAATAAAGAAAGCCTATTGAAATAACCATAAATCTTCATAAAGTCACAAGTGAATTTGATTCTTACATATTTCTTCCCCATAGTTACTCAGAAAACTCAGCACAAGAAGCAAATTTTTCTTTTCTGTAACTCAGACAGGAATACTGTCTCTCAAAAATGTCATATCCAACGGTCTTTTCAGAGCCAAGAACTCAAAAATTGTGCAGTTTTACCAACCATCTTTCAAATGATTGCACATCAATAAGAAATGCAAGGACAGAGAATCCACCCTTTCACAGTGGTAATTTATGAGATGTCATCAACTTCCAAAGTATGGAACGTGCTTCAGCTGTTAGAAGGAATAGCAAACATGCAGCTTCCTTAAATATGGCATCAAGGTAGATTGGATCAATGAGTTGAAAGCAAGCTTTGCTTAAATATCAAGCAAACATCAAGCAGAAGCCTCACATTCCTTCATTGAATTCATTATGAAACGTCATTACAATTTGTAACATAGTTGTACGGGTTCTGAAGATATTTTATCAATGGTTTAAAAGGAATGGTATCAAGTGCCTAAAGAGAGTCTCTCAGCACAACTGGGAGAAAAAACTTCTGTGTTGCAGGATCAGGAAAAAACTCATGCAGCCAGAAGCATCAATAAAGAGATACACAAGGGAAGAAAATAGTTATGTTGATGAATCTGGTTCTCTTAAATCACTTCCAGTTTTAGTTCAGCTGTATCTACAGAACATGGAAGATACACCATGGGTTCCCTTCCACTGCTCACCTACATTTGAGAAAGTTGTAAGAGGAAGATGCACTTCACATAGCAAGACAATCATGTGCAACTGAATAGAAAACAATTCCAAGAATCTTTGTTGCTTGCAAAGTAACCTCTATTTTGTTGGGGTATAGGGGAGGGAGTCTGTTTTCTTTTGTTTTTTGAGATTTCCACAGCTAGATGTCTGTAAGAACATGAGGAAAACTGCCAAAGCTCCTAAGGTCCTAAAGAAAACTTATCAGGTTTCCTGTTTCCAAGATCAGGACTGCTGTATGCAGGTGTGATGTTTGCTGGCAAACAAAATTATTAACATGTGTGACACTGGGCAGTTTTGCAATGATTATTTCCAGTAGGTCTGGCATTTTCTAGAATTCTTTTCTTTTTTCACCTGAAACGTGCAATCAAAGACTACTAGAATCCATAGCACTCTTTCCACAGGAAAGGGAAGACAAATGTTTGCTATCATTTCATTTGACAAATGCTTCAATACAGTAAAAAAAATTTACTCTGTTTTTTTCTCCTATTGTATGCAAGTCTGCCAAGAACACCATTTAGTCCATCAGCAACTATGCTGAAAGTTTGATAAATGTTATTGTGCCTGACAATATCTTGAGACACAAAGCCCTGCAAGAAATGGAACTTTTTCATGAATGCTTATATTCATAACAATGCCTAGCACCAGCAGATTTAGTAATCAAATATTTCTTCCTCCTGGTTCTACTCAAATGCTTAAGTCTGCTGCAAGCTGATATCATTGCACTATGCTGACATTAAATGGAAAGTTGCTGATTTACCAGTATTTTTTTTCCTCTCCCCTTGTCTGCACACAGAGAAAACTCTTTTGTGTGTATGACTAGTTTAAAAGAAGTGATTTATGCAGGAACAGAAGTTGTCCATAGATACATAAAAATGTTTAAGCATGAAAATTTACAACAATCAGAAATAATATATGAAGAGGGACATAAATAAGTTCAAGAATAGGAACATGGTTGGGTGGAGAAAATTACCTTTGATCTTACAGATTTTTCTTTCCATCTGAATCTGACACTGCTTTCATCAGTTTCTTATGAGTTCAATTTCATATGGACTGTGTATTATACTAAAATTAACACCTTCTCTTTAAGAGAATCTACTATTTGTTCAAGGAAAACAAATTTTCTATCAACATCTACCATAGAAAATTATCCATAATGCCTATCTAAAATTCTACTTTTACTAATTATTTTTAAATCATTGAATACTACTGAGGAACTACCTTTACCTATCTAAACATTTGAAATCAGTAATACATCATCACTCAATTTCTACTTTAAAATTATGAAGAGTTTTTTGCATTTTGAACTAATTTTAAACAATAAATACTTACATTTCTCATGTGGAAAAACTAAACAAGATGACTAAACAAATTCTGGAAGTTTCTTTCAGTATCACAGAATGGATAAGGTAGGAAAGACCACAGTGGGCCATCTGAGCCAACATGCCTGCTCAAGCAGGGTATGCTAACCTTCCTCATTGTAATCCCAGTTCATAACAAGATTGAGACTAGAGGAATGTCCAAACAATCAGTGTCTACCAAGAGGTACAGTGCTGCTTATTTAGTCAACATTTTCATGTGTCAAAAACAATTTTGAAAATTATATAGGAAAAAATATAAAACTAGAATGGACTGTTATGATGAAGATATAAGAACACATGCTATAAACAAAGAATCTGATATTTATAACATGTAAGGACAATTTTGTCAAGTAGACATTCTTGTAAGCTTGCCAGAAAAGCATGAGTATTTGCATGAGTATTTCAAAACAAAGAAGAGTGTGATTATTTTTTCTGATACATTTTGTGCTGTTCTATTCTCAGTGTTCCACTGATATATAAAATAAATGTTAAACCATTTGTAGGCTGTCTTGGAAACTAAGGGACTTTCACCCATTGTTTAAAAAACAAGCAAATAGAAAAATACTGTTTATTTTTTTTAAAGTCAGGCAATATACTAAACGTATCCACATGTCCTGACCAGCCAAATCACTAATGCACATGAAAAATGAACCATGTACTTTATTATTTTGCAGAGCTGAATTAAAAAATCTGTAGTTCATAATGCAAGCCTCCATACATTTACCCTATCATATCAGTCCATACAAACACCTGTTAGTTTTGTTATGACTAAAGTGTGTTTCAGCTGAGAGAAACACAGGAAAAAAAGGATTCCTTCATTTTTCACTGGAAAATGTGCACTTGATTTACTTGATGAGAAGTAATGCATCTTCTACATGCAAATTTAACAAGTGAAAACAGTAAAAACAATAAAAACTAAAAATTGACATTATTCTTGATGCAGCTTTGGCTCATATTTGCTAATATAAATATATCCGTATTTTACCACCATTTCTGATTGGGAAGCCCTCATATTGTCCAAAAGGAAGCAGGTCATATATTGCCTACCTCAAAAATAAAATATTTGAGTAAGAACCATTCCTCAATTTTGTCAATTATATTGATATTGACTGAATCTCTAAGTAGCCTATATAAAATCCCTGTGAGTACATTCTCCAGGTTGAAGTTGAAAGCTCTGGTTTAAGTCTTGTCCTGA
The DNA here is from genome assembly GCF_028769735.1 of Zonotrichia leucophrys gambelii. NCBI lineage: Eukaryota > Metazoa > Chordata > Aves > Passeriformes > Passerellidae > Zonotrichia > Zonotrichia leucophrys. The sequence continues at coordinate 97,528,992 of NC_088171.1, forward strand.
CTTTCCAGGCATCCTCTCAGAGATCATTGTGGAGCTCATGGGAACCCTCTCAGATATTTGTGGTTATCTGCTGCTGCTACATAAGGAACCATTAAAGTAACTGCACCTTCACCACCAGAATCTGGTTTGCTACATCTTAGACAGAAAAAAATGCCCCTGCAAGAAAAATGAAACCTAGTTTCTAAATTAGGGAAAAAGATATGTAATCTGTAATCTGCTCCTCCAGCATTTTAAAAATTTTGCCATGATAAATAGTGCCTGTTTTTTTCTTTTGGTCTACAGCTTGTTTAAGATTATCTCAGTTGCAAATATCCAATCTATCAAGATACTGGGAATTTTCCAGAATTTCCCTGAAATTCTCCTCTCTTCCCCCATAAGATGAATGCAGTAAGTGAGAGCTATTTATTTATTGAAAAAAAAAAATCCAATTAAAATATAAATAATAAATTGTCCATCAAATAATTCTTCCTTTAAGACTTTCACTGTTTAGAAACCAATACTCATATTCTCTTATTTTCTATATAGCCAAGCCATAGATAAGTTAATGTAGACCTTATACCTCTATTATAATATGGGCAACAGTGGAAGGACTTTATTTTCCATCTGTCTGGGACTAAGACCCTCACCTCTAGCTCACACCACAAAGACCCTCAGTACAGACCACTTGGATGCCCTGGACACCCCAATTCTAGTACCATTCCAACAGCAACTCTAAGCATTCTCTTTTTCTCAGCCCTAAGAGAAACTTTTGTCTCTGTCTGGGGCAAAGAACCTCACCTCCAGAATTTTTGTCAGCATCGCTCACAACTTCTCCTGCTCTGTATTTCTCATTTCAGCTGCTGTTCAGCCATATTCCCCTCCCACTTCTATGGCTTGCTGTATTTCAAAAGTAATGCCCATGGTATAAAATGCACCAACATCTATATCAAATGTAACTTAGCTGCACAAAAAAGATGCTTCACTAGCTGACTTCAGTAATTTGACTCTGCGAATTTACAAAATTTTCTCCTTCACTATGGTCTTTCAGACTATCCAGTATCAGTTTTTTATTTGGGCTCCTTTCATATCCTACTTCATACGAACCACTTCCAAAAGTTTTCTCAGTTTCTGCAAATTGCCTATAATCAAACACTTTTCATTCTTTCCTGTACAAACCTGAGAGCAGTTTTCAGAGTAATTCCTGACTGCAGAAACAAAAGTTGAATAATTGGTTCCAACATAATTCAATTACTATTTACTCATAACTTTAATGTTAGGCATCCTTTAAGCAGCATTTGACTTGAAGGCTATTTTTTTTTAATAATGAAAAAACCAGTCATATTCAAGGGGTTTCTGTACTTCCCATAATTAGAAACAGAGACTGAATCTAAAGTAATTTGAATGCAGTGGGCATCTTTTTGCAGCATACCTTGTACTGCAAGCTCTTCAAATTATCTTGTTGTTGTTGTTGTTGTGTTTAGCAAAATATTGGTGCTTAGATAATCATGACCTTACATAAAAATGGCATGTACAAGATGCTGTTTGCTGTATTCCTAAATGAAAATGAGATTTGAGATGGACCAACATGACTAATTTATCAAACTACTTTTTTTGACTAGAGATGAACATAGTAATTAGAGTTCTAGCCAAGATTCATCTATACAAACATACAGTGGTTTAGGTGAATTTAAAAATGTTCTCTAATCTCATTCAAGGAAATAATTCACATTTCAGCTAATCCCTTGGAGAATACTGCTTGAAATTTATAAGGGACACATGCCAACCAAAACTCTCAAAACTTGACAAGCCATCACTCATGTGGAGAGTGAGAATTCCAATGCATGAAAAGATGACTATTTCCTTTTGCTACTATGCATGGTGAGGTCAAGTTTCTATTCCAGGGAATAAACAAGCAAAAATTCCCATATTAACCAATAGTCAACTGATCTAATAACTGTAGCTCAAGTCAATTAAAAAATTAAAATAATAAAAAACACACTTTCATATTTATGTTTCGCTAACAAACAAGGTAAAACTTGAGGTCTTGACCTTTACAATGAAGGACTAGATTTGTTTACTTTACAAGCAGTAGCCTACTTTTCCTTACCGTTTATGACACAGCATTATGTTAGGATTATGACACAACACAGAAGCGGTGGCAGTGGTAATAGAATAAACAAACTGGGTTAAAAATCCTAAGTATGTGGCAAAGATTGTTTCAGGCATAGGATTACATTAATATTTTTCTTAATGTAATTTGAAATCTCAAAGGTCAGATGATTTTGGGCATTCTTAAGCCCAAAAAATATGAAGCAAAGCAGGAAATTTTACCCCTTAATTTTCCTCACTGACATCTTAGCTTTATGAGTGGGAGAGGAGGCAGGGAGGACTTCTCACTCTGTGCTGAAAAGTTCGAATTAATTCTGGTTTATATTTTAAAATAAGGTGGAATAGGCCTCTGCTGAGAATCTTTTTTTTTTTTTTTAATGACACCTGAAACTTTTTATTAAACTCTGCTTAATTCCCTTTTCATCCAAGTATTTTTTTTTTATTGTTGCAAGTATTTACTGTTGCAAGACTGAAGTTTCCTGGTTTAAGGGTTTTTATGATCTGCATTTAGCTTACTTCTGTTACTAGTGTTTTTAGCAGGGGGAGGGGACCATGTATGTATGTGGATTTTTGGTTGTTTTTCCTAGCCAAACCTAATACAACAAGCTTCTTCCCAGAAAAAGAAACACAGACTAAGCCCTGGAAGACCTGAGACTGACTAATGCAAAACCACTTTTAAATAGCAAGACAAAAATAGATTTGTATGGCTGTGAGCAGAAATACATGTACAGACCTTAATGGAAGAAAAAATGAGCTCCTATTCTATGGAAAGAAATGACCAGACCAATTAAATTTTCATTCTTAACTTTCTGAGCACTAACAATTTATATATCATTTACAGAACATAATTTTTATATTTGGTATTTTTACAAATAAACAGCCAAGAAATTTAATTGAAGTCCAGACTATAAAAGCTTGCCTTCTGTTACTTCAAATAGTTATCTACTGCTGTGAGTTTATGTAGTTATTATTAGTAATTAATTTAGGAACTAGAATATGTCACAAGCCATTCTAATAAGCACTGTAAAAGGAAGATGACAACTCTTCCTCAAAAAACGCAGTGATTGGCCATAAGAAGATGAATGCAGACATGTAGAAAATCATCTGGAAAAAAAGAGTAAATAGTGCAATGGGTAATATATTTGTTTATTTGTTTGTGAAGTTTTATTTGCTGTACAGAAGGTCAATAACTCTTTTGCTTACAACCAATTTCTTAGCCAACTTCCCATCCTCACTTTATATTGTTGAATTGAGAAAAACGTGTAGCTAAATAAAGAACTGTAAGGAAACAGAAAAATCAATAATGGTCAGCATAATTAGGAAGCATTCAAAACAAGTTCAAATTCTCAGAATCAAGAAGTTCCTAAACTGTGTAGGTATTACATGTTGCAGATCAGAACACTGTTCAACTCAATTTTAATTGTTAATACAAAACTATCAAATTAATAATATTAAAAGTATAATAGGAATGTTAATTGATATATTGGAAAATAAGATACTAACTAAACTTACAGTACATTTTTCAATCCAACTGGTAATGAATCATAACAAAAACCATCAAAATGACAGCAACAGTCAAAGTCTCTACATTTAACTTAGGGACTACACAAGTTCACTTATCTTACAGATGAGAACTGTTGACTTTTCAGATTAATGGTCAAGAGATGCTGGGAATAGGATGTTTTCTGTAACTGTAGGTCTCTACAAATAAATACATGTCAGATTACTAGAATACTAAATAGTGTGAAATCACACTAGAATTTGCAATCATTACTTTCCTGTAGAAAAAGCATCCATACCAACATATTTAATTAAAATTTGCAAATCTGATTTGACATAATGTGAAATATTCAGGAAAATCAAAATGGCATCAAGGTTCTTTGATGAGTACCAGATATGATACCAATGTTAATTAAAGCACAAATAAATTGCACTATAATACACCAGATTCCAAAAGTTCCATGTTCTGATGCCGTGAGCTTTCTCCTTAAACATTAACAACCTACGCTAAAAAGGACAGATTAAACCAGTACTCAAGCTTGTTTTCTCTTCTGATCTGTAAGTTCAATAAGATTCAAGAAACAGAGGAAATTACTTGTTCAAGGAAATTTAAAAGTGTTGTGCTGCTTAGAGTTCAGATAAATGTTGCGGTGTGTTTTAAACTTCCGGGTCCCTTACCCAGGTGTGCCAAAACCCTCCCTTCCCCTCTCACCCCCTTGCGGAGTGAGTCCTGTCAATCAGGCTTAACATTCCAGCAAAGGCGTCGTGTGGTTGGTCAAATTCAAAGGATGCCCCTCAGGCCCAGAGGTCATTGGCCTGTCTAGGTGTCCCTCGTCCCTTGAGACCCCGCCCCCCCCACCTGGTTGGTGGCTCACCTGTCCCTTCCCCTCCCCTCCCCCTGAGCTTAAAAGGTGAAGCATGCCATGTGCTTGGAATTCTGTTGGAGTTCTTCCCAAGATTCAGACGTCTGTAACCATGGAATAAACCTCTGGATATTAACCCCTCCAGCAGAATCCCTCCTTTGTCCTCACCTTCGCCTGAAGCTTCTTCCTAAGGTAAACAGAGTTCCTAACAAGCCTGGACTTGTTTAGTGCCCAGCTGGAACCATCAGCAAGCTAAAGGTGTCTGTGGGGTGATACACCACAGAAGCCGCCTTTGGCTCAGCCACGAGGGTCAGACTGGCCCAGGCACAATCTAACTGGTAATATTGGGATTCATATTCCAATAGATAAATATATCATAGGTCATTTCTCCATACAGCTCTCCTTTCAGAGTAAGAACCTGAAATATACAGCTTTAGTTGTTTGATCTGGATAAGCAACTACATAAAATAATTTCTGTATAGCAGTGGTCTGGTGTAAAGTGGCTGTAGCAATGGTTCTACTGCTTACAGTTTACATGTCTTCTGTTTTATCTAAACCATACCGAAAGCAGAACATTATACTGATACTCTGAAGTTTCAAGTGTCCCTGAAGAATCTTTTGTTACAATTCCTAATCACCTGTTACTACACAGTTTAGGAACTGATCAAAGATTCATTGACACCAGCAGATTTCTCATTGACTTCAAGGCATCACTCATGCTGTTACTTGAAGAAATATGCAGTACTTCATCAATTAGAAGCAAATTATCTAAGGCTGTTTTCCCAATCAAGCCTCCTCCCAAAATGGATTGTTAAATTTTAAGTGACACATTGCTCCCCTTTTCCAGATAAGAATAAAAAAAGGAACTGAATCACTAACTGCAAAATGCTTGTATCTTTAATTAAATACCTTTAATGTCATCAATTTTCAACATTCTACCTGTCATTACATTTAATTCTTCAGTGGTTTGTTACTATTTTCAAGTAAATTCAGCCCAAGTTGATTTTATGTGTATGAATGACAAGTAAGCCCACTAGCAGAAATATTAACTTCAACAACTAAATGAATGTTAAAATAGAATACCAAAAGGTAAATTCAGGACAGTTAAACATATGTTAGAAACTAGATATTAAATAGTCTTTTTTTTTTAACTATACACTGCAAAGAATTAATTTCTGATATAGAGAGCCATATGGTGAACTGACCACATTCATACCTTATCAAGAAGCAACTTTGTCATAATTTTGGGCCTTTCAATCTGAACTATGAAAAATTCTTTTAATTAAAAATGCAGTCATAGAATCATACAATGACCTGAATTGGAAGGAACCTTGAAGATCATCTAGATCCAACTCGCCTGCCCTGGGAAGGAGAACCTTGACTCATCCCTAGGACCAAGATCACTTCATGTACACAAACACACAAATACACACACATCTATGAGTGTGTGCATCTGCACATTCCTCCCTTATCTTCCTCGTTTCACCACCAAGTTATACTTTCTGCCAGTGGCAGAACAACAAGCTCAACAAACCTCCTCAAATGGTGCCATTTGGTCATGGTGTTCCTTTCACAGAAAATCTGTGTGCAGAAATATGTTTCAGCATGCACACATGTTTCTTCTGAACATGCTTTCTCACAGAAATAACTTTTCATCTCTCACTTGTCCTTAAATTAAAAATAAACAATAAATAATCCTTGTCTTGCTTGGTGTTTTCAATGCAAATTGTGTAATGAAGACAGAGAAAATATTGGCAAGTATGAGTCAATGGAGTTTAAATATCTTGTCAGAAGCCAGTAAGAGCAAAAAAGTCAATGAAACTAAAGGCTTATCCTGCACTTTCCAAATTAGATTTGTGGGAAAATAAACATCAAATGGAACCTTAATTTTATGCGGCATGACAAATTATACTTTATGCTGGACACTAAGAACATTAAGTACATCATTTCCAGAGATAAAACTAAATATGAACGGGGACCTGATATATGAAAAGAGTGAAAGAATAGTTAACTCTTTGCAAGAATTGCTGCTGAAACAACAATACAGAATTCTGTCCTTACTCTCTGACCACCTGTCAGTTATTGTAATTTACACAGGAACACTCAAAATTCTAGACATAGTCTAAAAATAATGAGATTTTATTACAGGAAAATTAACTGCACCAAGATTCCATTCTATGAAGTCATTTGCATTCTCAAATAATTCAGATGTTGTTTACAGAAAATTGCCTAATGATATTTTAAATCTCAGCCTTGAGGCTTCTGATATCAAACTTTATAAAAACTCCTTTAGCGCACTAAAATAGACTACTGTCTATTCTCTATGAAAGCACTACAATTTTTTTTTGTACAGAATTGTTTTCCTATGATAGCCATGCAAAGTACTCAACATTTCTGGGCATCTTAGGTAAGAAATTTAACATAGAAATTCATAGGAGGCAGTACAGCCATTCAGGTTTATGTCTGGTAATTATTATGCTTTCTGCAGGATTCAGGGAACAGACAGAAGGCATTTTTTGAGTCAGGTGAAGAGCACGTGGCAGAATAGATGATCTTACTAAATGTATCTAAATTTTCTGTAAGATTATAAGAGTATCACTTTTCTATTTCATATATGTACTAAGCAAATGAAAGAGGCAATTTCAGGTAAACAGCTGTGTAGCACCTTCACACTATAAGGTAACTTCAGAATAAAGATTTCTGGAGAAGGTAGAAATAATCCAGAGTCTTTAACAAGATTTACCTGCTGACAACCTGAGCCTCCAAATAGGCTGTTCCACTTTAAAGAGCATTTAAATGCTTACAGTGATAGGAGAAGACTTAATTTATCCAGAAGCTTCACTCACATCAGTGGAGCTTCCTTCATCTGGGGAAGGAAGGAAAGGTAGGAAACCATTCACAATCTCTTAAAGAAAGTAATGCTCCTAAGTAACAATACATAGATTGTTGTAATATAGTGTAAAAAATCTATATACTGAGAGAGAACAGAAAAAATTTGTTTTAAAAAATGTTTAAAGGTGTTTTTTTTGGCTCTATTGCAAAATCAATAGCTGGTGACTTATTTTCAATTGTAAACAACAACAAAAAAAAAAGAGCAAGAACAGAAATGTCTCTGCCAAATATACAAAATGTTCATTTACCTTGTTTTCCTTTTTATCTAGGTATACTTTTTTATCACTGATGTTCCAAAAAGATTTAAGTACCAATTAGTGTAATTTTTGCCTCATATCCCATGAACAAGATAGGAATTTCCCTCATTAACTACCAAAGCACTAAATAATGGAAAGGAAGAGTACATTCTGTACTTCAGCTAACTGAAAATTCTTTTAAACCACACAGACCTGCGCTGCCTATAATGGCATTTGTAAGTCTACAGTGCACACCAGTGGACTATAGTAGGACATGCACTTTTCCACTTTTTTCAGGATAGTTTTGTAAATATCCCATCTTATTTAACTCTTAAATGATCAGAAAAGCACATCATTCAGGATTTATAAGGATGGATCTAAAATTTTGAGGAAGATTTGCAATGAGTATAAACAAGAATGTTTAATTGTACATAAGATAAAATGATCATTCTAAAACCTAAAACTTCATCAGGCTTGCTCATTCCAATTCTCTGTTTGCAAACATCACAGCAACACACCAAGGATTTGCGTTGTTTTCCAGAGGCCAAAGACCTAACTAATCAAACTCAGACATACTTTTTGTGTTTTTCAGACTGATGGTTAATTGAGCTGTAAACTAAACTGTATCTGAAAAAAATTGCATACTCCATTCCTGGGGACATTCAACAAGCAAAATTAGGGATGTAAAAATTTTAATGCTCTTTAGAGAACTTAAAGATTCCTCCTCTTTGTAACAAAGTTTACTTTAAACCCAAGTATAACTAATGTCAATATTCTTTATTTACTCAACAGCTTTTCAAACAAATTTTGCCTTTCTGTAGATACTCAAGCAAATACAACAATTAGTGCAATTTTATACTGAGTAATTTCTTTCCTGTTTTTAAAATAACAAAGTGTTTTACATCTTTTAATGGACAGACATATAATTCTTAGAACAAAAAAAAAAAGAAATTATCAGTTACGACACCAAATGCAACTTTCTGTTGTACCTGTTAAAATGGTCTAATTTACGACCTCAAACAAGTCAAGATCAATGTCACACAAAGCTGCCTATAATGCTCATGGTTACTATGATCATAGATTGTCACTTTCCTACTTTTTTTAATTAACTCAATATATTGAAAACTCATTTGCAACTTCCAAATTGATGCTGAATGGATAATATGTTAACACAACGATCATCAAGATCACCAAAGCTTTCCATATTTTGTTTGTCCCAAGATGAGTAAATACTTGTCTTCTAATGAAAGTAACTAAAGAAAGTGATTAGTTACTGGGAGCACTAATAATCAAGTCTTGACAGCTGTGAAGTTTCTAACATTCCCCAAAATCTCTCCAATTTCCAAAAGGCTAGAAGAGCTATCCACTCCTAAAAATGGTTTAATTTGCAGTGGCACTGTCACTTGCAAACCAAGCACTTTTTTTTCACATTCACAGTGGGACTGTTAGGCAATCTACCAAAGGAAATAGCAGATTAATTCAGTCAAGGACATGAAAATAATCCAGATGTAATGATTGATCTGCTTTTAATCTAGAAATTCCTTTGTGATTTAATATTGGAAATTTATATTGGAATCAGATTCCAGGCTTAGCCTAGTAGATGTCTGCACTTTACTTTATTCCACTTTCAATTTTTTCACTGTCAAAATTCTTGTCTGTTGTTCCAGCATCCATTTCTCAACAGTAATATATAGTGAGCAATATTCACATCAGTGTTGACAACACAAAAGGTTTGGTTTATTTTAGTAGAGTTTCCACTTACAGAAACCCCCTCCACTGATATAAATAATTTCTTTCAAATTAGTCAGATTCATCCAGATCAGTGTCTTTTTCTGCAATTTAAAAATGAGATTTATGTCATAAATGTCAGAAGCTGAAAAGAATGCTCAAACTATTACCTCCTGTTAGCAATTAAAGCAATTGAGCATGTTCCCAAGAAAAAAGCAGCAACACATATATGTAGACATGCAAATGCATAAATATTGTTCTCTATCTCCAATGAATTCTCAGAAAAATTTTACTTTCTGTTGTTCTATTCCTGATGACAGTGCCATAAAGCATTTCATGAAGATTAAATTGCTTAAGTAAAACTATCAACTAAACCTAGAGTTCCTCTGTTTGGCACAAGTATAACAAGCTAAAATCCTACTTAATGAGCAAACAGAAAATAAAGAACTAAAATTTAAAGGAACTCAAATATGAAAGATAGATATTAGTTTGTTGCTGCTTTGCATATGCATCACCTATTAACTGGAACTTGAGATTTAATAGACTGCTTGCAATTCTTTCCAGAACATGAAAGAAAACTAATTAAGTTCTCTCCATTATTTAAAATCTGAGATGTTAAATTCATAGGACAGTTTAAATTCACTATCTATGTTTAGCTATATAAACACACATCTTGAGTTTTGTTGGACCAAAGAGGTCCTCTATCCATTGTCCTGAAAGCTAAAACCTGCAAACTGTAATACAAATATTTTCTATTCTTCTAATCATGGACACAGATTGAAATGAACATGTATTTCCTAACACCAATTCAACACAACCAGGCAATGTTCTTAAATTACTCCTTCAAGGCTGATCTTCGTAAAAGTACATTGCTTTCTGGCATCAGACCTCCACCATGAGTGACCTGCTGAGCTAAATCAGTCTCCTGGCACATCTACCTGTTCTCTTGAGTATTAGGACAAACCTTGGTTGTACTCCAAGGCCTGACAGGTTTGGTTGACTCCTTTGTTTACCTATCAGAGTTGCCTCCCTTGGAAGCCTTCCCAGCAGTTCCCTGACTAAGCCAATATCCTGCTCTCCTTATGTTCAGGGTCTGTACTCTGCTGCTCGCCTTTCTTCTTTCAGGGTGACTGACACCGCTATTTCAAAGCTACCACAGAGGAGGAAATTATTCATCATCACATACCCAGCTAGTTTCCTTCATATTAGTCAACAGCAGATCCAGCTATTCATCACCCCTTTTGGGCCTTCAGCAAGAATTTATTCCTGAAACCCCACTGAAATCTCTGTGGTTGCACAAGCTATTGTAACTTTCTGGCAGCTGTAGTCACCCACGAGAACTGGGATTTACAACTCCAAGATCTGTGCTCTTTAAACACTTTTTTTTGTTTCCTCATTAGGTGGTCTGTAACAAACTCCTACCACAATGACACCCTCACTGGCCTGTTCTCTGATCCTAAATTCACAAGTCTGATTATCTCCCATCCTTCTGGAGACCTCAAAAGAAGTGAGCTGCTTTTAGATCTGAGGGCAACTTCCATTTCCTCAGCCCTTCCTTGCCAGTGTTTCTAGAAGTCCTTCACAGTACTCCACTTGCATGGACTCGGCATAGTATTTGAATTGTTCCAACAATATCGTAGTTCTGTAACAACATACAGCTCTAATTCTCCCAGCTTGTTTCCTAGGATGTGTGCATTTTTTACCAACATTTGAGGCGGGTGTCCCTTCACATTGTTTTACCATTCCTGAAGTCTTTCATGTTCCTATCAACCTATGCTCTGAGTTTTCCAGCTGACCACCTCTTCTTCATTTCACTGTGGTCTGCAATCTCTCATTGCTTCCTTTCCTAGTTCAGGTCCCCATGACCTAGACCCAGAGCTCTGTGATCATTCCCAATATGCCCCCAGCTGGTGCCCATCAGGATGGGTAGCAGCATAGCAGTCTAAGGACTGGACAGACCTCGGCAATCTCTCTGCAATTTCCTGGATCCTAGCCCACAGCAAGCCACATAACCCTCAAAAAAGCAAGTGGGGAGCAAAGGGGTTTCTATCCTCACAGGAGCAAGCCTCCTACTACCACCATTTGCTGCTTCTCCTGATGTTAATGCATGGTGTTTGTTAAAGCTGGCTCTGATGCCTCACAGTTATCGCTTTCTTCACTTACTTCACTACCAGGTGTTTGAACCTTTTGAAGTGCAGATCTGGAAAAAGAGCCATCCGGCAGTTGCTGGAGAACATACCTTTCCAGCCCTCCTACTGTGGGACTCAATTCACTGTGAAACTCACAGCCTCTGACTGCCCCTCCCATGTGGTTCAGATGTTTTTATCTCTGGATCCCTGTGAAGATCCTGTTAATCTCCTCTTTGCCTTCTCTGATCCTGCCCAGCCTTACTTCCTTGTCCACGTCGATGGGGACGACACATTTTTTCAGGCAATTTCTACACCTCTAGTGCTGTATTTCTCCAGCCTCTCAGGAAGGGTGGCAGGGCTTTCCTGAGCATCCCCTTACCCCACATGGACCCCTTCTCTCTGAACACAAGCCCCACTGGACCCTGATCACACACTGCTGTACATCGGGACCACCAGCCTCACCACACAAGGGAAGGGGCATGGAACCTGCCTGCTCTGGCTCGTCCTTCCTGGAAGCCTGTGGAGCCATCCCAGTGCCACTCTCACAGCTTCCCAGCACCAGGTGCTGCCATGGCAGCATCCACACACTCTCACCAGGTCCCTCCCACCTGGCTACACAGAATACTTATTGATATATGGTGGATTTGTCACATTCATAAACCATGGAGACAATTTCACTCTTAGCTACAACACAGGAAATCAGAAGTCTAAATTTTCCTTCTTACTCCATGTGATAACAATGTACTGCTAACATACCTGTTTCAGGCTTTCCAGCTTGGTATGTCTCAATTCTTCATATTTCCATTTCCAAAGAAATAATTCGTTTTCCATCTTTTCCATTTCTTTCTCCAGAAATACATTCATTCTAAAAAAGTATTTTAAAATTTAGCATTGTACAATTTTGAAGCTGACAGAACAAAAGTTACATTGAATTTCCTTCTCATAGCTTGAGTTATGCTGCCTTTGTCAATGTTATATCTTGACTCTTCTAAAAACCATTATTATGATTGCATAATTAGTCCAAAAGATTCATCAAAAATAATAGTTAAAGAGAAAACAGAAATCCAGTAGTAGAGAATTGAAACTTTAAATAAAATAAAATTTTGAGATAAACTGAAGAAAATTTAACTTCTGTTAGTGGTTCAGGCCACCTAATTTATCACAAGTTTCTTCACATTAGTGAAGATCCTCAAAGAAAACATATTAAATCACTTGCATTTAGTACAGACAACAGATTAAACACATGTATACAGGAGAAATATACACTATTGAAACCAGAAACCAAAGATGATTGATGTTTGATGCTAAAAAACATTACTAAAAGATGTATATTTCATGTTTCAAAAAATAATAGCTCCTGGAAGAAAATGCTAGAAGAATTTCAGGAAAATGTATTATTTAGTGTAGAAGTACTATGCCTGTACAATGAGAAAAATATGAAATAGTTGAAAAGAAATACCTAATACTTGGCAATTAAAGAAACTGTTGCGTGCCACAGTATTCTATTCTAATGGAGGCTAATAGAATTTTTCAACCTTTTTAACAAAGACGTTATTGCCGGCCTTACTAGAATATATTTTGACAATATTTGGTTTAAATATTCACATGTTCAACCAAAGTGTATTGATGGAATTTGTCTGGAACATTTCTATGCAGCAGACTGCAGGCTTATATAGAGATAAGACTTGCCACTGACTGGGCTGACTCAGGTCCTGGAAGCAATGTCAGCTACTTTAATGAAGCAATCCACTATAGTGAAATATCTTCTCTCTTCTTTTATACCTAAACGGAATGCTCTTGAATCAGGGATATCCTTTTTCTGCCTAGATTTAGTATATAGCACTGCTTATCTTAGCAAAGATCTAGAAATCCCATAACATTACAGTAATAAAATAAACACCATTATTCACAAAGCAAAATGGAGCAATATGTATTTCATGCATTTCAACTCAACCGTTTTGCTTTCAAAGTAATGGGATATTTCATTGGAATGATATCATTGGGGAACTAAGGGAATTCTTAGCGAGACATTTAATACAGTAGAAAGTGAAAGCATGAAAGATGACATTCTAATACTTTGAATAATTGTCCATTGACTGCATTGAATGCAGTGAAAGTCCTCAGAAATGGTCTATTCTGAAAAGTAAGAGAAATGTACAATATGTTTCGCTTATTTAGAAGACACTAGTTTTGTTTTGTGTTACAGTACTTCTTAACGGAGGTCAGCTCCCTCTGATACCACTAATTGAAAGAAATTATTCTGATTACATAAAGTTTACTATTTAAATAAAGAAAATGAAGAGTGGAAGAAAGAATATAGCAGACATCAGAAGCAACTTACTTACTAGAATCAAGTTCAGGGCATTTTTCATGGATCTTGTAATGAGACATTTTAACTCATTATCTAATTAAATCACAGAATTACAGAAAATGGTCGAGGTTGAGAGTGGCCTCAAGAAGGCCATCTGGTGCAAAACCCCTGCTCAAGCAGGGTTGCCTAGAACTGATTGCTCAGGACCATGTCCAGATGCCTTTTGAATGCCTCCAAGGATGCAGACCCAGCAACCTTCCTGGAAACTGGAAACCATTGCCAGTGTTCAGTGATCCTCACAGGAAAAAAGAGGATTTTTTTGTTGCTTAGTCAGAACCTTTTGTATCCATTGTCTGTGTTACCCAGCCAGTCTTAAGAAGTTCCTCTTTGATATTATTAACTAGCAGTCAACTAGTTTGTGAGCTTTTGGTTTTAGAAGAAATAAACACTTTTAAGTTCAAAACAGAACAAATTACTACCTTAAAATTAGAAGACAATTAGATGAGAACACTGATCCAAAAGATGACAAAAGACAGCTATTTTAAGCAAATGATTATGCAAAATGCTGAGCCATTCATAAGGTCTGTAATTTCCATTCATGCTAATGGACCTCAAATGTGTAATTGATGTGAGCCATTAGTACCTAGTAGAGGATGTTGGTGTGTAATTTCACACTGTAAACCCAAGCCAAGATATTTTTTTGAATGTCAAAACATTAATTTTCATCCCTTTACTTTTATTATTTCTTTTAGACCTTCTTTCTTTTTGTCCTTTGCAAAGCCTGATCTGCGTGCATAAGGTTATGTCAACATTACTGATGATAGCTCTAAGCAGAATGCAAAAAGCAGAAGTCTTCTCAGGGTGAAAAAGCAAAATATCTTATGGAGAGAGATAGGAAACCAAAAAGGTTACTAGGTAGGTAACTTAGAGGGAAATTCAAACACTGGATTTGCATCAGCTAACTTGACTCTAGAAAAAAAGCAGTCAGAGTGCTGCATATAAACCAGGAAACTGCTGAGAAGTCCTCTGCTGTATGAGTAAGATCCCACTGACTGCTAAAGTAACCTCTGGCCTTGGGGTTCAAGCTGTCTATTTTCTGTTTGCTTTTGATGCAACACAGCTGTGTGTTCTTGGCTCAAGTTCACTGAGAAAACTGCTAAGTTGTGAGAAAGAAGCTGTGAGAAAATACTTAAGCTAGAGCCACACAAGATAAGGGGAGTAAAAATGCAAACGGGGTGAGATTGTTGAGATAGTCATTACTAGCAACTCCAGAATACAGGATTAAAAATCCTGACATGAGCAAGAATAAAACCTAAGAGAGAAAACTGGAAATCTGAAGTCGGAAATATGGCAAAATCCGCCAATTCTACCAAGTGGTGGAGACCAACCCTTTCTGAGATAGCAGGTGACAGCCTGCTCAACTGAGATTCAGCTATCTCAAGAGACTGGTGACTATGATAATACTTATCCTAGTAACATTATTCCTAGCTATTTACTGTCTGCATTGCCAAATATAGTAGCTTCTTAGAAGCTGCATATATTCTGCTTCCATAACATCTCTCCATGCAGGAAATGTTGCCCTCCTGCAGAGGGAGTTGTTGTACCCATCCCTGCTGCTATGTGGAAATCACTGCTTGGTGCCTGAGGTTGGCATTGCCACATGTTGCATGTTATAAACATGCCCCAGTTCTTACTGTGTGCCAGTAAATTTATTGTCTTATACCACAGTACAAAATAAATGAACGTGAAATTATTCATAAATGAAAAATTTAAAAAATAAATGCATGAAAAAATGAATAAATGAAAAAATCTGTCTCTGTGAAGTACAGTTAAATATTGGTTAGGGAGGCATGTAAACAAACCGACAAACAAAAACCTATTAAAGTTTTTCCTGAGAAGTGACTAAAAGTGAGTTGAAAATTTTTCTATTTTCTAAATGAAAGTTATTATATATGTATGCATACTTGATTGCTGATGAAGTCCCTAGGCCCCTAAATATTTCCACCCCAGGAAAATGGGTATATGAGGCATCAGTCTCCTAACTCACACATATGTTTGCTTTCACAGGCAAATGAAATACCTTTCAAGGAGAGAGAGCACAGCCATCTTCTGCTATATGATTCAACTAGAGAATTATTGTATGCTTTCTACAACTATCTAATTCATATAACAAAGCACATTAAATATGAGTTAGGAATTGAAAGGATTTTTTACCTCAGACTTGTGCTATGTACATGACAGTTATGAAATAAACTGACAGCCAGGAGATGTGAAATAAACTGACAGGAAGGAAATTCTTCAGCACAGTTTGCCATTGAAGACTCTCTGAACTGAAAGTGTTGAATATATTTGCAATGGACAGGAAATTTTCTTCCTTTTAATTTTACAATTAACTTCAACTGATTTTGAAATTACCATTACCTGTATTTGCAGCCTGAAGTCTGCTACTACATCATCATGCATCACATGCTGCATGTTTCCTTGAAAAGCCTTTCTGGTGAGATTCAATCTTTCTCAATATTGACCATTTAAACAACATAAAACTTCTTTCAGGCCATCAAAATTTATATTTAGTATCTATGTCAGGCAAATTTGATCTGCTACATAAATGTATGATAAATCTGTTACTCTCTCTTTGTTACTGGCTTTTAACAGAGACTTTGCTACAAGCGAAGAGGTTAACAGAATTTTGCAGCTGATTCATATATTTTGAATTCAAAAACAGCCTTTTTCATTCTGCAGTTGGACTCTTTCAAAGTCTGCTGGTAAAGTATATGAAAATCTGTTATTATGCATAAAGCACTCCAATAACTGGGTATAACATACATTAGATATCACTGCATTGATACCAAATTACATATTTGTATGGAAAACCTCTTATTTAAATGACAGACAAGCCAAAGAAAACAATAAACACACTTGGCTGAACTGTTTCTCTAAATTCTTATAAAAGTCTTGCAAATAGCAATGAAGAAAGTTTAGAACATATGAGGTACAAATGCAAACATCACCATATCTATTTTAGAAACTGTCTAAACCCCTTTATGAGAATTTCAAAAGTAGGATATATTTTGCACTTACTCTCTTTCCTTCTGTAGAATTTTCCCCATCTCAGCCAAATGCAAATTTAAGACTGATACATGTATTAAATCATTCTCTGTTGTCTTAGCTGTAGTGCCTAAACTGATTTTAGGTTTCTCCAAACAGATGCTGGGAAGTCCATTGGGGAAGAAATCGGGAGGCTTTGGGGTGATTTTTTTATTGTCATTGCTTTGGTCTTTGTTTACATCCTGAGAAAACAAAAAAATGACACCTGAGAAAAACATAAGTGAAGGAAAAAGTCTAACATAGCTCCAGCAGGGCCTACCAAGGTTCTTCTAGACATTTAAGGAACATAGAAGAAAAAAAGGAAATAGGTAACATCTTAAACAGTTGGACTGTATATGGGTGGAAAGGGGCAAAAATGTCAGTATATTTGAATAACTGTAATTTTGTGATTTCTTACAGATTCTGTTATGACAAGCTTCGTATCCAAAATATTTCAAATGTGTCTTTGCTGAGGAAATATATTCAATTTCTCTTTTTTTTTGGCTATAACTCTGGTGAAGACAGAATCTTGGAAATAATAAAACCAGCAATGCAATTTATCCATACAAATAATGTATTGAGAAACTTTACATTAGGAACTCAAACTTTTTATGTAAAGAATACTGAAGCAGGCTTATACAAGTTTTTCATAAGGAACAATGTATATAGATATCTATTTTGAAGATACTTGTTTTGCATACAAAACATAAGAAAAACTAATATCAAAATGGGAAAAAAAATTAAAAGTAAAATACACATTTTTGAGGAAGACTGAATGTCTCTTGTGAACAAGTTTCCCTTAGAAATGTATTTGCTTTACTGTAGCTGAGGAATTTTGTTTAAAAGCTAATCTAATTTTAGCAGTTTACTGACAATCCTCTTTCACATCACTCTGTTCTTTTGAGTTTTTAGAATAATACCCAAAATTTACATCAGAAAATACTAGAAACCACTGAAAAAATAAAAATGTTTCCCATTCACATATAAAGTTTCATTTTTTAAGTAGAAAAAGTTTTATACTAAGGAAAAATAGTTAAAGTATATTTTGTGGTATTTCCTTCCAATGGCAAATTTGTCTGAAAATATGAAAGGCATGCTTTTTTGTCAAAATCTATTCTTGCTACTAACATTACTATATTTTTGGTTGGTTTTTTTTTTCAGATTTCACAGGAATATAATATCATTAATATGCATTAGAGAGTAAAATTTCCAAACAGAATACATACAGATCTAAGATCTTGGCAGTTTCTCTTGAATTGAACTAAAAACTTTTCTACTTTCAACAATGCAGGGAAATAAAATATTCCAGCAATGTGTGAAAAAAATTGCCTATATTTACAAACACTGCCATCTGTTAGAAAACAAGTAAAGACTTTTGGTGGTGTCTATGAAGACTATACAGTGCATTCCAAGGCACAGAATTAAAGGTAGTTAAACATGAACAAATGCTTCGATTTTTGATGAATGTAACTGGATCTTTTGTGTAAAGTTAGGAGCTGCTTAACCAATATACTTGATTTTTTAAATTCTATATCATGATTTAATAGCTCTCCTTATCAAATAAGAAGTCTTGCAAATTTGCAAAAGAACTGCCTACCTTTTCCCATGCTTTTGAAGTTCAGAGAGAATTAAATGATTTTAGACTTTAGGTTCTTTAGAAGCCAAGAACCTAATATGCTTTTTTGGAGGGGAGAAAGAATGTAAGTACACAAAACATGATTAATTCAGACAAGAGAGGTATCCTGCTACTGTAAAACATGAGAGATAATCAAAACAATATGTAAATTATTGGATATAATAGTCTGCCTCTGTTCCTTAAATGTCTAGTCATAGTGCAAGGGTATGAATTGTTTTCTGTATTTTCCCATATTAGAAATATTTAGATCAGAGGGTCAGGGGGCCATAGGGTTTTGCTAGTGAATGGATCAGGCAATATTTTGGTCAAAATTCTTGAAAAATCCCATTCCAATGTACACATCCATACTTTGTCACTACTTCATGAACCACAAAAAACATTTCCCATTCTTTACCTTCTTTGTGTCTTCTGCCCCAGGAATTTTGATGATTTTGGTTAGGTCTTTCGGAGGTTCTGGTTCCAGAAACATTAACAGGCTTTGGTCTTTTTTAATACAGGCTATTTCTGAGCAACAGCATTCCGTTTTCCAAGCAGTTCCATTTTCTAAGTTTTCCTTCTCATTTACTAAATCCTGATTTATTTTTTTAAGCACACTTAGCTCTTTTATGACACTGTCTAGTTTGATCCTCAATTGTCTTGCTTCCTCTCGTGCTTTGTTTCTTTCTCCTCTCACTTTGCTCCATTTCTCTCTCCAATTAGCGGTGCAATCTGACCACCAGCGCATGGTCTTCTCCATTTGGGCAGCTCTGGCTTTGACTTCTTCCAGTTCCTGAATTTTTACTGCTTCAAAAATTTCCCAATCACTGCTGTAACTTGTATGCATATGTGCATACTGAGGTGAATTTGGGTAGAAACTTTGAGATGGAAGACTTGAATGAAACAAATGGTCACCTGGTTGCCAACATCTATCTAATTTATCAGGTTGTGTTGGTTGGGTCCCAAAAACCTCCATCTCTTCCATTTGTTTCTGAATGGAGTCTAAATTAATGTTTTGATTCATCATCTAATTTCACTCCTAAAAAAGACAAAGACAGACAATAATTTAGCTTTTAATTAATTATATCATATGAATAACCTTCAACAGTTGGGGTTTTTACTGCTATAATAGTGAGTTAATGATGCTGCTCATGTTTTAGAAATGTGCTTTATCAACATGAAATAGCAATTAAAATATCTTTTATTTAATACTTTTTGAGTACAGCATAAACAGACATATCTATTATTTGGCTAGGACTTGCTTGCAAAGAAAGAGTCATTAAATAACCATAGTGCTCTCAAAAATGTTTGAGTCTAAAGAAAACAGACAAAAGCTTTCTTCCTTCAAGAAAAGATTGAATTGAATCAATATATATTTTAAATATCTAGCAAGAGGAAGTTATTTGTCTAGAACTACAATAACAAATTACTTGCCTTCTTTCCCAAACTGGAATTTCATACTAGGCAAAACTTGCCTTAAAATTTGCATACCTAAGAAAAAAAATATTATCAAAATCCCTGTGACCTTTGGATTTCCTTTTTTCAAGACAAAAATCAAGTATTTTTTTATAGGGGGCTTTATTTTGTTGTCTGCATTCCAGAAGATTTCTAGGTAGCATATTCTTATATTATTCTTGAAAGGGTAGCACTATCCTTATTACTGTACTGTACAGCCTACCTCGCAGTGGTATGACTCAGCTAGTAAATCTTGTTGCATTCTTTTTCATTATTTATCTTTTGATTATTTATTACTTATTTGGCCCAGAAGAAAAGCAGTTTCTCAGAGATTGTTTCCCTACCCCAGTGCTGAGAAAATGCTGATGTGGACAGTCTGTAGAGACTAGCCACTTATATCTCCTTGAGTTTTTTTTCATCTTGGTTATGTAAACCAGAGCAGCCAAACAAACAAAATTCAGACAAATAAACAAACTTAAGAATCTTACTAGTTCAATAGAAGACTAGGTTGTTAGAAGTAAAAAAGAAATTGCTTTTGTATTGTGATATCCATTTGTAAAAAAAATGTTTATTTGTTTCAGTAATTAGTGCTAACACCTGCATTTGAAATGCAGAAGGCTGATGCTGCTAACAAAACACTGAAGAGTAGATAGCTTTGGCAGTATGATTCAGTTATGTCTCATTTCAACTGAATAGAAGCTTTTGCATGTTTTATTCCAATTTTCCAGCTGTTTTCAACTTTTCCATGATTTTCAGGACATTTATTTGCCATTTGTTAGAAGCTTATGGAGAGCTGTTGTACTGGAGTACGGATATGAGAGGAGGAAAGGGACAGTGAAGGACTCCCAGCTCCCTTCATTATCTCTGTCTGGTGTAGCACCATCGAGCCCCACAACAGCACCACACAGATGCAGCAGAGCTGCTGCCAAAGCTTCATCAGGGTTGAGCCTTTCTTACTTCTTGACTTTCTTCCAGCAATATAATTTGAATAAGCCTAATCCAAAATACAAAGGTATTGCCACCCACAAACTTGTATGAGGCCCAGTAGAGCCAAAGTAACTAAATATCTTGCAGTCAGTTGTTAATTTAATTTCTGGGTTGTAGTAATTCCTTTGTTTCCTAAAGCTTCAATAAAAAAAAAATCAAACAAAACCACAGTGAAATTTAGATACATAATAATATATAAAAAAACATATTACATAATGTAATAAATACATAATGAAATAGTTGAAACTTTTGGATTTTAAAAAAGTACAATAAATTTTCTTAACATTTTTTGTGCCTGCCCCAAACTAGTATATATCTACAGAAGTACTTATTACACCTTTCATAATCAGTAGTTTTTTCAGTGTGTTTTGCTAACTTCTTTGCATATTCATTAAAAGAGGCGAGAACTTGGGGAATGCAAAATTTACAAATCTTAAAAGATGGAGAAATAAGAATGGTAATATTTTTCTTTGAAAAATTTGAAAATCTGAAAATTTGAAAGACTTGAGAGTTATTTATGAATCAGAATAGCCTGTTGCTGATGTTTCATTACAGGTTTGAGGTGATTTTGTCATGTGACATTCAGTAATGTTTCCAAAGCTGGAGAAATGTTAAGATCAGAGATCACATGAGGCTAAAAAGGAAACATTGGTCACGAATTCTTGCTTCCCTCCATTGTGATGGCTCAAGTGTTCTGGAGGCTGGGACACTGCCAGTCAGATCAGACTTAGACTGTAACAACTGAAGTAGGCCTGTACAGAAGGCTGGTGGTCTCTCAGGCTTCTAATCATTTTATGGTAGGCTGAACTCAGCCTGCACTTTTCAGCATGGATAGATGATCCCAACTCTGAAACTAAAATTCAGAAAAATTAAGAATTAAAAGTAGTCACTCCTCCTCCAGAAAACAGAAGTGCTATCTCGCTCCAAGGTGGTAAAGAAAAGGTGTTTCTATTTGTATTGACTTCCCTGTCTCCTTTTCAGAAAATCTAATCAAAACAGGTTCTTTAGGTACTCTCTCTAAGATTGCAAGAGGTAGAATAAAATATCATTTTTTCATTAAAAGAGACAGATCTCAACACAACCCATTTCAGTGGATGGCTGACTCAGGATAAAAGAAAAACCAATAGAAATGTTGCTGAATAAGTGAAATAGGTAACAGGAATTTTATTAAAAGTATGAATTTTGAAGATTTGTGCTTGTATTTGTTTTTAAAGAAGTGCACTAAAATATTAGTTTGAAAGAAAGCAAAGATTTAAAAATTAGAAAAATGTGTTGATTATTGTAAAAGGTCTGAAACTGTCAAAAATCTCACAGTTCCAGAGGGATGATTAGGATGGACTTTTTTTTATCATAATTTCATCAGTCCAGTATTTTTGAGAACATGAAAGAGTAGATTGATATGAACTATAAATAAGATAAAATAAGTCCAACAGTCCAACTAAAAACTCTTTTAGTATTGAATCTGTTGATATTGAATCTTTAATCATTCTCTCTCTCTCTTTCTCTATATATATATATATAATGGTATTTAAAAAATTATTCTTTTCTCTGGTACACGACCATGTCACAGAAAACATCATATATGTACATTGATCTCTGAAAACTCTCATCTATAAAATATTATATATAGATCTATATATCAAATATATATCTATCAAATATAAAAATATATCTATAATCTATAAAATATTATATATATTATATAATGTATTATACATTAAATATATTATAATATTATATATATTATACATATTATATATGTTCCAGAGGGAACAAGAATAATTTTTAACTTGTCTGTTAAAGATAATTCAAAGAAGAAAGGTCCATGCCAATGTTAGACACAAATTTCTTAACATCAGAAATATCACAAGTCTAAAATTGACAAAACAATACTGTGTGGAGCTAGTTTTAAAGTCACTATTGAGTTTGCAGCAACAGACTTGCTAGCACAGCATATGAAGCTCAGTGTACATAATTATTAGATAAAAGATAACTGGATGGAAAGATAAAATAAACTTAGAGGATTGGTGAAAATGGGGGTTTTCTGATCAATGAAGCCTTCTGATCATTCCACTTTTAACAGCTGAGTGATAAGAAGGAATACAACATCACTTTAAAGTTGTTTTTCTTAATGGATATTTAAAATGAGCATGAACAAAATATATGAAGCAACATTAATCATGTCATGTGAGTGAGGTGTGATGATAGAGTGAGAACAGAGTGATGATAGCTCTCAGAGGAAAAAACAGACATTTGGTGAACACGGAAAAGAACATGGGTCTGAAAGATATTTAATTATACTGCAACCTTTCATATTTACTTAATGATCCTGAACACCAGTAAGAAAGAGAAGAGCTCTTGATTTATTTTTGCCACCTATTGTTTTAGGTAAACAGCAGTATATTCGCCCTTGGTGGCACCGTTAAACAAAATCACCAGGAGAGAAGAAATTATTGCACTTTCCTCATTTAATACCTGCTCACTGAACTCAGCTTTTTCACTCAGTTCAGTAGCTAGGGCAGTGCTTGAGGATACAATTTCAACATCCTTTTTCTAACTGCATGACTTAATCTTTATTTACACGTCTCTTAATTATTAAGACCTCAGCCAAACTTTTTAAGGTATTTTGTCTTTAGAGAAAATGTCTGCTTTAGATTAAACCAGTTAATATTCTTTTGTCTAATATATAAATTGAATAGGACAAAATGAATCATAGAACTCAACATGTTCTTTTGTAAGTGCCACTGGAAAGCCAGAACTTTCCATGGTATTGCTGCAGCTCACCCATTTACAGACCCTGACAGAGAGAGAAGGCTTTAAGGAAATGAGTGGAGGTGATGTGGTCATTATAAGGATATAGGAAGTGATTTAACTCACTCCCTGAAAACTTGGCTGTTTACTAAGGGCTGCTAACTACCAAGCGATGAACTCAAGAAAAGGAGAGCAAATTTTGTGTGTCTGTTCCTGCTGTAAAGTTGGTTTTAATTAATAACCCCTAGGGGTCCCACCCAGTGGCTAGATGAAAAAATATTGCCGAGTAAATGACAGAAATGTATGGTGAAAAAAACATCACACTGGTAAGTGTGGTATGGAGACATTCACTCCTCAAGAGAGGAGAAAGAGTGAGCACTGGCATTGACAGCTTGGTAACTAGTTTTTTCATGGAAAAAATACAATTTAGAGAACTTGTAAATAGGACAGCTTGTGAATTAGGGAAATAATGAATTAGTGAGCTCATATGTTGGACTACTCTGTACAAAAATGATTCCACCATTGTTTGATGCCTTGATGTTTTGGTGGTGTTGTTGGACACAGAGGACTTTTTTTAAAGGTTTATTTTTTTAAATGAGCTCATAAGCTCATAAAATAAAGTTCAATTTACAAAGTACACTGTGCTGTAAATTTGAAAGATCCAAACAGACCATGACATAATATACAGATTGTCCTACTTCATGAAAATAAAAGATAGTGCATTCAGGACTTTTTAATGCACATCCAAAGATGATTCTATTTATTTTTTTCCCACAGCTATAAAAAAATATATATATTAACAATATTAAACCATATGGTAAATCTTTAAGCTATGTTGTTTCCAAACATTGTATTCCTTACATGTGTCATAACTAAAAATCAGCCAAAAAATGGCCTGAAGAGACAAATAATGCTAATTGTTTACTTCCTGTTAGGAGTTACATGATAATTTTTCCCTCCTATTCATATTTCTCTAGTTTCCTGTTAACATAAAAATGTCAATAAAGATCTAATTTATTTCCAAAACCTGTTTTACTTCCTTCTCATGTCCAGTAAATAAACTAAATGTCGTTTACATAGCATAACTATAACCAGTTATGCTATGAAAATGACAAAGTATAAAGTTTTGCTTTTAACCTCACAAAGAGAAATGTTTTGAGGTTTGTCAGGTTTTTTGCTTCAGTGAGGGGTTGTTGTTGTTGTTGTTTTGCACTTTTTTGTGAAAATAGGAAATCTTAAAAATACGTGAAAAAACTGGTCTTCTTAAGACATGAATTTGGATAGTATGATGTGTGTTAAGTGTCTCTTTGAGATAAAATGAAATTACAGTGGCAATTCCTTAATGTTCTGATATTCAAGACTGAAATTATGCAACATCATTTTCCTTCTATAACATAACATCCATCTGAATAATTGAAGTGCAAGAGACAATGTCAGGCCTAAATCTTAGTTTCCAAGTTCTTTAATTGTCAAAGTTCCTAAAGGACAGGATAAAGACTGAAATGTTTTTGAAAAAAAAAAAAAACAACAAATAGAACTGAAGAACATAAACCAAAAATATTTGTGAGGTTTTAGAGGAAACAGTAAAGAGAAAAGTGCTAAGTTCCACACTTATAGGTCTGATGAAATTTATAATCTTGGGAGCCCAGAATATCACTATTTTTCTCATTGTTTCTTTATAGTATAGATGTCTTTGCCTTGAAAACAAATTAATAAATTTATTATCAAGAGACACTAAAAAACTCCAGAGACAGAAATGTATAGGACCAAATGTAAGTAAGCCCTTCATAGTAGACTCTATGTAAAACTGGAGTCTGATCTCACTTCTGAGTTGATAACATCAGATGATGAGAGGGAATAACATGACAGACAGGGAAGGCAAAACAAAGACTCGGGTTTCAGCTTCGCATTCTATTAAAAAAGCCATAAACAAAGTTTGCCAGCTACTCTATCAGGCCTAAAAAAGTAAAAACTAGAAAGTAACTTTAGGAAAATAGTAGATCTGCAGGGAAAATTGCATTTTACTATGATACAAAACATTGTGACAGACAAGGCAGTTCTGAAGTACCCCCAGGAAGTGCATCATTATATTAGTTGTCCATGTACAGCTAAATTCCTGAGAGAAGAGGTAAAGGATGGGCAGCAAAGAGAGTGACTGAAAGACAATAAACCACTTAAACCTTAAGAGGAAGCAGTAAATGAAAGAAGGACTTAGAAATGGTTAAACTTTTTTCTATTTTAGTAAACCATCCAGAAACCAAAGGAAAATATAGCGATCACCATAATGCTGAAATAAGCATTTTACACTATGCAAGAGGAGTAAGCATACTGCTTCTTGATATTCCAGTATCCATTGTGATAAGCAAAATTCTCTGACTCCAGAGGAGGAATCCTTTCTATTATTAATAGTAGTTTGCTTCTCCTGAAGGTTTTAATAATTCACTTGAAGGCATGTAGGGTAAAATTGCATATATATATAATTTATATCTTCAAAAAAACCAAAACATGAAGTAGCCCTAAGTGGCCCTCAGGCTGGCCATGCCAGTCACGTTGCCAGTTTGTCCTCATTTGATATCCTTTTCCACAATCTACTTTAATCATTTGAAATAAGATTTAAAATTCCAGGTGTAAGTTGTCCCACTCATTTTGGAAAAAAATTAAATCTCTATTGTGACAGAAATTCTTGTGAAACAAAGGCATGCCTTGTAGAATTCCTAAATATGATACTCTGAGCAAGGGGGATGATCTCTAAAGTCCCCCCTAACACGATTCTCTGAGCAGTGTGATTTCTGAAGAGCTCTAGAAGCCTGTTCCTCCCAGTTTTAACAATGTTGCCATGACATCCAGGAAATAATAAAAAATTATGATCACAAATTGTGAATCTCAGAATATGTAAGTATTAGCCAAATGGGTCACAAAACACCACGTAAGTAGGGAAGAGCCACAGGAAATAAGCTCCTTTTGTGACAACACTGAACTGCCTTAAAAGCAGCAATTCTGCACTCTTGTCAGGAACCAGCTGTAAGGGACATAGAAAAGAAGAAAAAAGGCTTTTTCCTCCAAATCTATTCTGCCAACAGCAACTGAAAATATGAGAATACGTGTAAGAAGGAAAGGGGTGAACAAGATAATCAAGGATTTCCAGATACTTCCCAGGCTGAAGGTCAGTTCTAAGCACCAGGGGAAACAATCTAGAATAAACAGCAAAAATTAGTGTCTTGCAGGAAACATTTACTTCTTCATGGAGTTTCACAAAATTTTATATTTGGACTGATGCTTTTATTGCAATGATTGCCTATACCATGTTTCATCTAACCATGAGGTATTATAATGTGTGAATTGCTTCTGTAAAATATAGTGAAAATTTCCATGCCAATAGGAGAATTTGACCACAGGGTTGGTATAGCTGACATGGCTCAAGGCTTTTAAAAACTGAGTGGTTACTTCTTTCCACAGAATAAAACATCCCTAGGTAAAGGGAATTTGTTCTATTAAGTTACACTAATACAAACAGTGTCAATAATTAAAAGTAGTAATTTAGGACAAGATTTCTTTCACAGCATATTTTACATTATTGTTGCTGATGGGGGTCAGGGGTGTCTTAAAGCTTGCTCAAAATGAAATGCTGAATTCTCTCTGAAAAAGGATGCACCAAAAAAAGGACATGGTCCACTTCACTGTGGTCCTATGTACATTTTTTCATTTTTTCCTTTTTTCTTTTTATAATTTTCTCTCCATGTCTAAATATCCATTTTAAAATAAAATCCTATTCAGCATTTCAATTGTTTTTTCTAAACACGTGCATACAATATATCTTGTTTAATATTACAGAGATTATATAAATAGTGTACATATTATATATACATACTATAAACATATGCATTCATAAAAAGACAGTTTAGAAGGTAGTCACAGATTACAATAAATGTAAAGACTAAACAAATATTACTCTTTCTTTTCTTTGTTTGGCTGCCAATTTTAATAAACTTTAAACAGTTTGGGTACTATTTCTTCAGATGAGAACCAAAATTATATACTCTGATCTAGGTCTACTGGGCAATGCAAGTGATTACATATCATTGCAATATCTTTCAAAGTCTTTTACAGCAACAAGCTGATCTTTCTTCACATCTTTGAAGTTGTATTCAAATCCTTAGGGTTAAATATGGGTAACATAAATATTTGTACATAGAGATGTTGTCATTTACTACCCATAAGGCCAAAAGAAGCTCTGAAGTACTGCTTTAAATATAATTTACAGTAACTTCATTTCCCCAAGAATGTTTTGTTTGGTTACACAGTTCCATAACATTTCACCCATATCTTTTGTACATTCAAGTCTGTAGTATTGATTCTCAGCCACTACAGTTAAAAAAACATATTGTATAATCAGATTATGCAGGGAGGGAAGGGAGTGTGTGTGACACCAACAGCTTTCCCAGATGGTCTCAAAAAGAGCTAAGTAGAAGCTAAACCAATCATAACCCAACTAAACTTGGTAGCTGTGGCATTTGAGACAGTTTGCTTGGCTAGCTCCCCTTTTTGGATTTGATTACCACATTTTACGAAGATATGATTAATGAAAAAAGAGGCAAAACAAACTTCCTAGGCAGTTAGGGCAAGTATGAATTCTCAAAGTTTTAGATCCTTTCAGAGTAAAAGACTTACAAACAGGTTTACAAAATCTAATGTAAACTGCTGAGTTAAACAAGTAGTCCCCTAAATTCTAATTTAATCTCATGACTCTATGTGAAGATGGGTAATCTCCATGGAATATATTGTCTGAATTATTATTAGGAAAAACAGATTATGAATCAGCATATTAACAATAACTTCAATTGAGAACAGACTCAGAGTGTATTTAAAATAAGGCAATGGTTAATTCATACAAAATAATTCATATCAGTTAAACATCTGCTCTAATAGATATTTTCTGAATAGCACAGAGAGATTTCTTTAGAACAATAGTAATCTGTTGCTCAAACTGGAAACAAGTAATTGCTTCAGAAGAATAGGGTTCACATTTTTTACTACTAGTTCACTATACTGAAGCACTATCTTAATGCTTATAGCTAAAGATACAAGTGAACTCTTCCTGTGATTTACAGAAATACCTACAGACACCTTGTTCTGCAGTCACAATGAAATTTACTCTAATAATATTAAAATGGTATGGGTTTTTTTTTATTTGCTTGGTTTGTTTTTCAGCAGCTCCACAGCTAAGACTAAAATTAACTGAGTGCATGTGTCTTCCTCCTCTGTTTACACAGAAAGCAGAATAAGTTAGTTTCAGGGCGTGTTTAGCGTGACAAACATTTTTAACCTACATTGAAATGAGTTGCAGTGCTAACAGGGTCATTCCCTTTACTGGGAACAAGTAGGATAAGCAGCTAACTTCTTACACCACTCAGCTATGTTACAAGAGAGCCAGTAGTCATTCACAATAGAAAGGACTATTCACAACAGAGAATCTCAAAAGACAGCTCAATCTCAGTAGTCAGTGTGTTGTTACACACTGGATATGAGCTCAGCCAGTGCACACATGCACTGTCTTGCATGGATTTCCTCTGAAGTTTTCAGAAAGAGGGAAGACTATAGAAATGTAGGGAAATAACACCCAAGGTATACATCATCCACAAGCTTAGATCTGCCTTTGAGTATGTGAGTCATAACTGGTCTTAGAAGCCTTTACAAGCATTAAAGCCAGCTGTAAGTAAAAAGTCAAAGAAGACAAGAAAGCTAAAAACATCTCATTCAGCTGGTAATTTTCATTCAGGGTATTAGTTAAACAATTTATTAATATGAAATATTAATAACTGCAAATAAGCTACAAATAAGCTTATAACACACAATTAAAACAAAAGACCATTGTATCATGTTGAATTCTCAAAGGTTAAATTCCTTTCCCAGCTATTGATAGTATTAGCATTCTACTATTTCATGTTTCATTTACTTATGTTCAAAAGCCAAATCCACCTCCTTGTGAGAATCACTGTAGCTTATAATTGAATATAGTGGAGAAGGCTCAACTACTCCCAAACACAACTGAGGATTTCATAGATCTGTGAGATTTTTAGCACATTTTTAGATTAGGCTACAGGTCAGATCAGCAGGGTTTCTTTTAGCCTCAAAAGTAAAAAAAAGGAAACAGAAGACAGACTAGCCATAATGAAAAGCACTTTACTGAACAAGAATTAGGTCAGATGCAATGCTAAAACATGTTCATCCAAAGAGTAGAGATCATTTAAATGTATAGAGAAGCTTCATTATGTAGACAAAATCATCACAAATTTATTTTCTAGAGTCTGTACTTCAATTCTATTTTCTTTTGTGTTACTCATTTGGAAAGTGACCTTTAACTGGATAGCTTCACTTTCATTTACAGGCTTTTTTATCCCACTGGGTTTAGGGAGTCATGTTTTGTTTTAGGGGTTTTTCTGGTGTGGCTTTTTTCGTCTTTTCTTTTTTTTCTTTTATTTTATTTTCAATGAAGCAGGAAGATGTAATGGCATATCCCTGAAAAAGTTAAGTTTCTAATCCCTGCTTATACTCTTGAGAAATTCTTGAGTTTTAAAACCCTTAACAGTATCTTAAAACCATATGCTTTATGATATGAGAGATCAAGAATTGTCTTGTCAGAGTTGAAGTCATTTATGATGCTTTCCTATTCAAAACATGACCTACTTTTAAAGGAAATTTCATAACACTGGGAGTAGGGAAAATTAATCACAAATATCTGATGATTTGTTTCAGACCAAGACATAAAACATTCCAATGCTTATTAGGACACAAAACAATTTTTCTTCAAAACACTCCTCAGAGTCTAGAAACAAGTGATTTTCCCACCCACATAAGCAGACAAGTAAGAACACTCATGAATATTTTGTTTTCTCTGGGTCAGAGCATATCCCTTTGGCTGGTTCAACTACTCTGATATAATTGTATCAGAACTGACAACTCTCTTGTGCGGAGATGTTTTTGGTTTCATCAGAACAGTTTTAGAAGCCATATCTTGTATAATTAATGTTTTTAAGAATGTTCTTTACAAAAAGATTGCTACTTGGACATTTATATGTAATTATTCTCATTTTCCCCTAACCATTCTAGTATTTTAACACCATCT
Source organism: Zonotrichia leucophrys gambelii (assembly GCF_028769735.1). Lineage (NCBI taxonomy): Eukaryota > Metazoa > Chordata > Aves > Passeriformes > Passerellidae > Zonotrichia > Zonotrichia leucophrys. Next base: position 97,559,754 of record NC_088171.1, read on the forward strand.
CATGTCTATCAATAGCTCAAGGACTTTGATTTTGTGTGATTTAATGCTGTAAGACATTATCTCATGATGATCCCAGTACCACTAAATCATCTTTGAGGGAAATGAACAAAGGAGCAATCCACATTGTGACTTTTACCTGGATTCCACAGTTACTAGAGTGGTCAAATAAAATAAATCACTGAGTATCATCTGTTGTATCCTAGATGTCACTTAAAAGCATAGAGAAGCACGTCTATTCTCTTAGTGCCCTCTTGCTCTAGGCCAATATGTAGTGCCACTAAAAGAGAATAAATTATTTGAATAATTGGTGACTACTCAGCATGGCAGAAGGGAAGTTGACACACTTTTTCAAAAATGGACACCTACAAAACTTATGGAGAAACATCCAAGTCAACTGAAAATACATATTAAAAAATATTCAAAACAATAGGAGCTTTCATGAAAATTCCTCCAGGGTATTCCTCCAGTAATGTGATTGACATTAAATAAGAATGAGCTTGGAAAAAACCTAGTCTTATTTAACCCAGTGTAAATCAGACCTAGATTACTTAATTAGCATGAGCAGAGAATCAAGCTGTTCAGGAAGGATAATTTTCATAATAAACCATTAATTAAAGATCATTGTATGGACTAGAAAGAACTTTCTTTCTAGTGGATAGATCAGGTGAGCGCCACAGAAACAGGCTTCCCCAAAGTTGTGGATTCCATCCCCAGAAGTGTTCAAGGCCAGGTTGGATGGGCCTTAAGCAACCTGCTGTACTGGGGAGTAAGACTGGGACTAGATGATCTTTAAGGTCCCTTCCAACCCAAGCCTTTCTAGGAATCTATGATTACATGAATATCATATTTGTACACTTCAAATGGTTCTAATATCTACCTTTCTGTCCAATATCTACCTGTCTGTGTTGAAGTAAATGACCATAATTTGAGCCTGTTCATTAACATCTCCTTTCATGCATTCATTTTCAAATGATTTATTTTTCAGGTTTACCTGAGCTTATTTTATACTTAAGGTGAAAGAGCGGCCTCGGTTCAAAGCTGGCTATGTGCAAATGCACAAAAAGAACCCCTCAGACATCTAATTTCACATTTTTCAATTTCATATTTTTGTAGATGTCTCTGGGTGTGACATGACTAGTTCTATTAATGATACCTAATATACTTTGGAAATTCTTTTATCTTCATTATCTTACACAAAGAACTGCATTCAGAAACATGAAAGTAACTTTTCTATCAGCCCAGGAATTCTAAACTAAAAACTAGGACTCTAGCTAGAGGACTATTTATAGCAGAGTCTGCTTCATAAAATGTTTGTAAGAACAAGTGAGAACAAAATACAAACAAAATGCATCTATCTGGATAGTCAGTAGTAAGCCCGTTAGTATTATTTGCTATATCGGCTTATTAAACTTATGAACATTTCTTTTGGAATTTGACTCTTGGTTCTTATTGCAGAAGGATCATCCACAGTGTCTCACACCATCTCTGATACTTTCCTTTAAAATAATGACAGACTGAATATATTTGTCCAACATCAACAAATCATAGTATCAAAAAATATATTTCATTGCATTAGAATAATAGCATACAGTTAAGAATGCATTTTTCTTATCCCATCTTCAGATATTTCCTGAAGGAAGTTAGGATTATACAACTCATTATTGAGTTGCATAACTTATCAAAATAGAAACACTGTGAAAACACTGCTTTCCAACAAAAAAAATGCAGTACAAACTTCTGCAAACGCATAACAATATTTTCATGACCTTTATGTACATAATACCACCCCCATTAAAAGGTACCAAAGTTTTATCAGTTTATGCCATTGCATATACATTTCACAAAGTAAGTTTAAAAATGTTTTCAGTAGTAAAACTGGATAATCTGTTAAACATCTGCATTTATATTAATTTTTAATCAAAACTAAGAAATAACTTCAACAGACTGTCACTTAGAAAATTTTTAAAACTTACCTGGTTATAGTAAGCAAGTATTCTGCTACACTTGAAAAACAAGTTATGTTTAATGGGATGTTAGAAGTAATGCTACATGACAGTATCAAAAAACATAGAAGAGAAGAATCCAGCTAGATATAACTTAGCTACATATTTCAAATACTGTTTTCTGATCTTCAGTACTTTTCTGGGCAGTTCAGATGTTTTTCTCCTTATCATCAGCATGATAGTAACTCAGACTTTGTCCCTGAAGAGATTTATAGAAATTAAACATTAAACTCACAAGCTTAGGACTCCCTTACCTTCTGAGTTTGCTGGGCTCCTCTTGCTTCTCAGTGTAAGAGACACATGTGTAAACAACAGAATTTCCTGCATCCTTTTCTCATCTGCACTGTACTGGGACTTGGCCAATTGGATTATTTACAGCATTAAGGCCACTCCACAGTAACTTGAAAAAGATTCTCATTGGTCAGGCATTATCAAAACTAAAACCACATTTTTCTTCTAAGTACAAGTCATTTATACAAACCAAAACTTTTTGTCATATTGTTGTTCACTAAGCATTATTTGCTCAGTTTTTATTTCTCCTTCCCTTTCTAAACTGAAGACTCTGACCCCAGTCCCCCAAATATTTTGTGTAAGATTAAATTAGTTATTTGAATCACAGTACTTAAGCACAGGTCCTAATGTTCAACCAAATTGGTTGGATTCTTATGCCACTACTTGCTCCTGCTATCCCTCCTGAGTTTTAAATAACCTAGAATAAGTCTAGTTTTTCACTCAGTTGGATGATATAACCTTAAAAATACATGTACTTTCGTAATTAGCTCTGCAATTGGAAAAACTGCAGTATTCTAGATTATCAGAGAGGTGAAAAGACCAAGGCAAGGAAAGTTAGGAAAAAACACCCAAAACATTGAAAAGCTCTTTTTGCTTTAAAATTTACAGTTATATATTAAAATTTAAGGTAAGAATTATTTCTTTCTGGAATACAAACTCCAACATTTTTGTAACCAACATGACAAAGCATGATGCCACTGTCTCAAGCCTGATATCACAGGCTACCTAATTGGCAGGTCCTCAAGGCATAAAACTGATACAGTTGGACACAGATGAGGTGATTTGCCATGGCTATGAAAAGCCAAATATTTCCCATTTTAAAAAATCCCTCATAATGCACAGAATACTGACAATTCCTGTGTCACAATCTCAGACTGAGAAGCCAGATTTCCTTTAGCTTTAAGGGACATATCTCTGCTTCTCTACTAATATCCCAAAACTTTTAGCAGCACTTTGGCAGGTAGTCTTTCCATCATGAATAGTAATTATAGCTGCATGACTCTTCTCTTGTCTGACACTAGGACATTCAAATTTTTATTTTTTTTTAGGGAAATGAACTAGCAAATGCTCCCAACTCTTCCACTGTCAGGAGAAAAAAAGGCATTGTCTTCCAAAAGACAAGTAAAATAGGTGAAGAAAAATCTCTCTCTACATTTCTGTTAAAAAACCAAACCAAATCAAACCAAACCAAACAAACAAAAGACACAAATCAAAGAAAAAGAACCCCAAAATCCAAGGCAAAAACTATGACTCCACACAAAACAACCCCAAACTGATGCAAAAAATCCCAAACCAAACCTAACACCACAACAAAACAAAACCACAAGTCTGCATCAAATTAGAAACAAGCATACACACAAAAAAACACCCCAGTCCAACAAAACCCAAATCCAAACAATAAAATAAGGCAACAGCTACTTTATGCATCTTGCATGGCTTCTTTAGCAACTAAATAGATCCCATCTCCCCCTAGAATAGTCTCTGGATACATTCCATTACCCCTACTGAGAGAAATTGCTTCACATTTAAAAAAATCAAGTTATATACACATGATAATTTAAGATTCCAACTACTCAAATTTCAACCCATTCATGAGATTTCCCATTCATTTTCCACCATTCTTCACTTGCTACAATCTCTGAGCAATCCAAGAAGGCTTGTCCATTGCCCATATTTAAACAAATTTGTTGTTTCTAAAGAAATTGATGCACATTTATTTTGTCAGAAAGGAAGGGAAGTAACTTTGGTCACAACTGAAAATGTCTTCCCAAGTGAAGACATTTTCAGTTGTGACCAAATGTAACAGAGAATTTATCATTCAATAAGAAACAAACACAAAGGAAAAAGTCATTACAGCATGTGAAGGAACTAGTAATCCTGGAAGTGTCATTTAAGTACCTTTTGGGAAGGAAAACTGTACTCTTCAAGAAAAAAGGCACAAAAAAGAAATATGTATAATAGACCCATAGTAAATAGTAAAGCTATTAAAAAACCCTCAGCTTCTATTCTTTTGCATTCTGTTGTAATCAGGAATTCTTGAAGGAACCTCAATTTTATACCATTGCTAAAAATGCATCCGAATTTAAATTTAAAAAAATTACTGTAAAATTAGGAAGTGATATTACAGTGCTATTTTTATATCTTTATTTGCAAATATATTCTTGGTTTTCAGTCTTATTTGACCATTTACCTTGATGCTGTGTCACTGCAATAACTGCAGAAGAGATGTTGCCAACATGCAAGTTTGCTGACACATGACTTTTACATATGAAGCTGAATTGTCTTCCTAGAAGTCTCCATGTATGTAAACAATTCTTAGTTCATACAAAGCACATTCATATATATTCATCAAGAGAATGATAAGCAACACTGATTGTTATTTTTGTAAGAAACTTGTACTGAGAAAATATGATAAAGCCTATAGGCTGCATCAATAATCTAGAACATATGCATTAATGTATGGCCTTAGTTGTCAATTGTGCTTGATTAGGGTGGGATAGATTCCCTTCACTTTGAGTACATTTGAGCTTTGGCAGCATGCCTGACCTGCTTTTTCCAAGATCCAGAGAGAAACATTAAAAGAACATGAAAGCCAAATTTTGAATTTTTAAATGCTAAGACTCATCCCTTTGGGGGGTCACAAAGGAAGAGACCTGATCCTTTTCAGGATCACTGAGCCAATGAAGAGGATTAAATAATTTGTCTCAGAGGAAAGTTAGAGCAAGTCTTTCTCAAAACATGGAAGTTTACAATATTTACTGTATTGATGCAATTTCCTTAGCAGATATAAGAAATTATCATTCAAGCCAAAAACAATAAAGCACTTCAAATACAAATTGCAATAAAACAGAACATTTCTTCTATTGAAATTGGAAAATAGAGAGGGGGATGAAGCACTAAAATTGTAACTTTTTGAAATTGGGCTTCCTCAAGTATTCTAAAAAAGCACAAGCATATGCTAGTTTCTTTTTATTGATAGAAATATTTTTAATCTTACTATTTCACACTATTCTGCACAATTTCATACAATTGAAACAATAAACATCAGATTTCGTTTGAATATATAAGAATAGGAGATCATCCTTTACCGTACCTCAACCCAGACATGCTCCCTTAGGTGATGGAGACACATAGAAGACAACTTGATTTAGAAGGTACCTTCAAGGCATGAAGAAGAAGAAAATAGAGGCAAAGAAGTCATATAATTTTGAATCCCATCTCTATGGCAGCAATAACAAACCCCAAACTTAAATACCAAAAAAAAAGCAAACCTGTGAAGATATAGTTACAGAAGAGATGAATCAATTAAGCAAAATGACCAAAATTGAGACTCCACCAAATCTCATGCACAGACTACTCGGTATGGGAAAACATACTGTGGTTCCATTTGATAAACAGTCTAGGAAAAAGGCACAGGGTAATTATTTCCTAGAATATCTCTCTAAAATTAGAAATGCAAGAGAAAGATATCATTCTCCTCCCATTTTAAATTCTAACACATTCTAAACGTGATCTTAGCAAAGCTTTGCTTTCACAAAGTTTAGGTAGTGTATGCATGGCGGGGAGCCCTACAGGGATGGCCTCTGTTAGAAGGTGCCAGAAACTTCACCCAGAGCCAAGATGGTCCCAATGCTGGCTAAGGCTCTGCCTAAGCCATCTGAGCCTTAGCCATCACACCATCTGTGACGGTGGTAGGGCTTTTGGGATAATGTGGTTAAAGGGGAAAAAAGCCACTCTGCACAACAGTAATGGCACCTAAAGAGAGGAGTGAGAATATATGAGAGAAGCAGCCCTGCACACACCAAGATCAGTAAAAGAAGGAAGGGAAGGTGCTCCATTTGCTGAATTAGTTTCCCATGAGGCCTGTGGTGCAGACCGTGGTGAGAAAGCTGTGCCCCAGCAGCTCCCCAAGGTCCGTGGCAGACCAGACATCCATCTCTAGACTGTGGAGGACCCAGTGCTGGAGCAGGTGGATGTGCAAAGGGGGGTTGGGACACTGTGAAAAGCCTGAACTGGATCAGTTTCTGGCAGGAGCTGTGGCCCTGTGAAGAGATGAGCCCATGCTGGACCAGGTTTGCTGGTCGGACTTGTAATCCCTTAGGGGACCCACACTGGAGCAGTCTCTTCCTGAAGCACTGCATCCTGTAGAAAGGACCGACACTGGAGCAATTTGTCAAGAACTGCAGGTCATGAGAAAGATTCATCTTGGAGAAATTCATGGAGGTCTGTCTCCCATGGGAGGGACCCCATATTGGAGATAGAAAAGTCCTCCTCCTCCTCAGAAGGAAGGAGCAGCAGAGACAACACCTGACAAACTGACCACAGCCCCCATTTCATGTCTCCCGGCATTGCCAGGGGGAAGAATTCAAGAATAAAGTTAATCCTGAGAGGAAGGGAGGGGAGGGGAAGAAGGTGTTTTTAAAATTTAGTTTCACTTCTTATTACCCTATTCTGATTTGGTTGGTAAGGAACTAAAATAATTTCCCTGAGACACTTCTACCCTGATGGCAATTGCTGAGTGATCTCGCCACATCCTTAACTTATCAGCCTTTCATTGTATCTTCTGTCCCCAGTCCAGTTGAAAAGGAGGTGATACATTGGCTTTGGTTGGCACCTAGTGTCCTGCCAGGGTCAATCCACCTGAACAGGCAACATGCAGACTAGATTTCATTAATAAAACGATCTATGTATGTAAAACTTCACTCCTAAGTAACTTTAAAACAGATGATAAAACTTAAAAGCGTCATCAAACAGCAACGACTTAAAAAAAAAAATCTTAGTTTCACAGTGATAAAGCACAACAGGAAGAAGCTTATCTAGGGCTAAAACTTTACTCAGCTTGTTGGTTTTCAGTTCTGACTTCGCCTGTGCAAGTTAATTTAATCCACAAGTGCAAACAGTGATAGCAGATAAATGTAGATGATTTATCTTGTAAAGATCTATGCTGCTGATTGAACTTCTTTGCTTATAGGAAGTGAACAGGAAATAACTATGTATAACATTTGATGTGTTAGCCTATTAATACTTTTCAGCACATTTTGTGGTAGCAAATATGTGGTAAGCAAAGTTGTGGTAGAATTACTTACATGCTTAAAAATTCTCATAAGCTTCACTTTCTGTTGCTCATTACATTCTTTAGTGAAAATTAATATATAGCACCTGAAAATGGATTGCTTATCATACAGAAGTATACTTCAAAAACCCTCAGCTTGGCAGAACTACTACTGATTCTCAACAAGAAATATTAGTAGAGCAGGTTATCAAAATAGGCTCTAAATCTGAAGATTCTTCTTCACTGGAATTTATTTCCACATGATACCGGTATTTCATTGTTTTCTAGTTAAGAAAAAAAAAATCAAGACTAGTCACTTCAGTTATTTTGTCTGTTCCTGATTTTATTCTGAGTGTCTCCTGACCAACTGATGGTAGTTGTTACGAGGGCATGTAGGGATAGGGCAAGGGGTAATGGTTTGAAACTGAAGGAAAATCAGTTTAGATGAGATATAAGAAAGAGGTTTTGTTTGTTCGTTTGTTTGTTTTTACACTGAGAGTGATGAAACACTGGAATGCAGTGCCTGGAGAGGTAGTGGACGACTTCTGATTGGAAATATTGAAGGTCAGCTTGGGTGGGGCTCTGACTCAATTGATCTAGTTGAAGACAACTCATTGTGAGGGGCAAGTTAGATGGCCTTCAAATGTCCCTTCCAACCCAAACTCTTCTAAGTCTTTTAAAAGAAGTTATGGAACTTGCAAGAGTATGACACTCTAGCAGTTTCAAGATGTGCAATAGAAGTAAAAAGGCAAGAACAATTTATCTCCTTTTGTGATATACATATTATTTTCTACTGAATGCCAATGTAATGTTTACCCTTTCCATACTTTATAAATAACTCAGCAAAATAGTTTCCAAGTAAAGTCTCAATAAAAAATATCATTATAAATTTCTGGTACATCTGATGGAAAAAGTTCATAATTTATATTTTTGGCTACAATTTAACGTTGAAGCAATGTAATGTTGAAATAGCAGCAACATAATTTAGAACAATTTAAAAAGAAATTAAGAATAAAGTAAGAATTTTTCTTTTTTAATGAAAGAAAAAAATTGCTTATTTTCTGATATTTCAATATGAAAACTAAACGGAATTAAATTAAAAAGATATGGTTATCCTGCTCTTCAGCATAACTTGAATGTAAGGACAGTCCTGCCAAATCTTTTATTAACTGCTCAGAGGTGTGATGCTGCTGTGGTGTCTAGATTTGCCCACAAATGCACTGATTAGAAAGACTTGCATAGGTGGGTACAAAGAAAGCACAGGCACAATTTGCACATCAGGATTTTTCAGTTCACCACTTTCAAACCCCAAAATAGGACTTTGAATAAATCATACTAATCAACACATTCCTATAAAAGAAATCAAGCAATTTCTACATATATTTATGATGAAAAATGCAAAAGGTCCAACACACAAATAAAAAATATGAAGCCTCATAATTTTAGAGCAAATATATTTCTTGATGAGTCTTTCATATGACCAGGTTTTGCAATTTTTCCTCCTCAGATATTAATTGTAAAACAAAGGGTTTTTGTTCAGAAAAAGTTGACAAATACTGCAATGAGGTGTACAAGAAGCATATGTACCTTCCGGCATCATGTTGGAAAGGCTGCAGGATGAGATGCTGCTTTGTGTTCTCAGAATGTGAGTAATATTAATAAATACAGCATTAGAAATAACCTTTTCTTTCCACCCTCTCCTCTATCCTAAGAATAACAATGTCTTCCACAAGAACATCCCAACTCTACAGAAGGGATTGTAACAGCAGCAGGATATAACTATTGTGTCATCTGACCATACCTGAAGCAAGAAAGATGCCTAAATTGGTACTACAAACACTGTCTATTCCACTCTGAAAACAAACAAACAAACAAACAAAAAAACCCCCAGTTTTTCACAGTAAATGAGCATTCATCATTTTCATTTCTGATCTAAAAGTAGTTATTCCTTTTACTAGGATAGCATTACTGCTGGCACTCAACATTCAAACAGACTGCCACAAAAACCTTAATCACTCTAAAAACAGTTACTGAGTTAAAAAGTACTGGTTTACTCACTTTTATATGAAATACTATCTCTCTGTCTTTAAGGCTGCCATTCTCAATAATGAAAACATCTTGAATCTTCAGTACTTTAAGTGACAAAATTTGGCAAGATGGAAGCATCTATGTTATTAATAAAGCAAATGTTTTTATTTAAGTTTAAATATCTGGACTTCATCTGTGTCTATTTCAGAAGGAAGCTACAATAATTAGTCTTTGAATCATCAGATTATAAATAACATCCGAAGAAAGATGTGTTTCTGATTTTTTCCTGTAGTCCAAAACGAAGATGAACATCAGCAGCATACAGATGCTGAAAATTAGTGTCTTAGTACTACTTATAGGTCAACAGCAGTTAAAGAGGCCATAAAAAGCAAGAATATTATTTAAGATCTTTCTATTCACTCCTGTGACTATCTTGATTAGGACAGTTGTCCTTACCCAGGATTAAATGTAAATTGGAATCCAGAACTCATTTATGTGGAGAAAGTCAAGAATCTGCCTGGTTTTTTGTTTTGGATAGGATCAGTGTAATTTTGGTTGGTTTGGTCTGCAAGAATCTTCTTGCAAACTTTTACTCTATTTTTTGTTATCCTACATTTTATTGTAAGAAAAATTAATCACAGCTTCAAAACAAACACTATTAATCGCCTAAGACTCTTATATACAACATAAGAGAATAGGAAAAATAGATACACATCTACTTCCAACAGTATTACTGAAGAGCATTGGGAGAAAAAAAAAGCATTGGTCTGGGCAGAGTGTCAGGCAGATGTCTTGAATTAAAGTTGTGGTGCAAATCACTTCCAGTTATGACAGCAGGAACAGTATTTGTGGATGTACTTGTATATCACAAATAGGCTGCATGAACTAGGAGAGGTTGTAAAAGAGAGCTGTTATTCACTAAAGACCCCATTTTTTTATGATTTAAAATACCTTCTTATTAAAAGTACAATGCACAATTTTTCTGGTTCTTTCTATGTAGTTTCTAAGCCATACTCACTGATATTTCAAAGTTTACCTGTCAGCAATGATCTAAACTGATGAGGGCCCACGAAGATAAAGGACATATCTGAGAATCAAGATTGTTACAAATGTCACACCCCTAAGATAACTCACACTTCTTGTAGTGCATCTATTGCACAAAAATTTTGCACATGATTCCTCAGTAATGAGGAGCCCATTGGTCAATGAAGCTGTTCTAACTCTACCCTTGAGAGCCCTAAATTAACATATGCAAGGGGCTGCTCTGGGTTAGCCTCAAATTATATCCATCTCACAGGAAAGATTACTTCTGAATTGACTGAATTTTATTTTGAATGGTTATATTCAATGGGAACATATCAATGAGAAACCTGAATCCAGTTTAAACTTTGTTTTTCCCATCGTGACTAAAGCTATTGCCATGTTGTTATACAACTTTTTTACAGAAATGGAATAGGACAATGCCTGATACCTGTGCTCAGGGACTTAAGTGTCTTCATCATTTCTAGAGAAATACTAAGGCTGATGTCTATACATTAAAATATATTTGCTCTCTCTTTTAAAACCTTCTTTTAAAGTTTAACTTCTTCACATTTTTCAAAAATTTAGCAAACTGCTCAGCACAATTTTGTACTGCTTCAGATTATCTTCTCTCTAATGTATTCTGCTTAATCTAATTCTCTCTTTCCATTCTTAGTGACTTTCCATCATACTTAAGTACAGGAATGCCCAGCAGAAATGAAAGGATGAACTTTTCCAATATCCAAGATCCTGTCATAGATAAGCCAAAGAAATACATTCTGTACTGTTTAACGTGACCTAAGTTGATGGCTAGCATTTCTTTCGAATGAGAAGAAAAGGGCACAGCAAAACAGACACAGAATAAAAACCATTCTGTGGAAACTTCATTCATTAATGCAATTCAGACAGATAATGTGACCAGCTACAAGGCTCATTTTAAAAATACAAAGTGTTAGTAACTAAATCCCTCACTCAAATATCTGTGACAATTAAATGAGGATGGGAATAATATATGGAAATTTTGTGTGTGGGAGGGGAAACTAAAGCAAATCAACCACATTTATGTATGAAAATATCTATAAGTAAGGATCCCTTCAGTCTTACAGCAATATCTTTACATGTAATCTAAGAAAAATAGTTTTGTCTTACAGTGCAAGCATCCAGTCAGAAGCTGTTCTTTGGTGAGGGCTTTCCATTCCTTGTTCTGTTTAATGTCCTCTCCATCTATTGCTTAGATTTGAGAGACATTATTTCCTAACACAAAAGGAGCTCTGTTCTCTACCCCTCTTAATTTAGCTATGAGGATTCAGCTTTAACAATCACTAAAAACTGTGACGTTGTTAATGAAAAACATGCTTAAAAATATGAAATTGCGAGGAGAAGGAATATGCAGGACAATTTGATATTGAATTAGAAACAGAAAATGTCTATAAACTAATATAATATTAACTCGAGTGTACTTAGATTACCGATAAATTTAGTTTTATATATGGGTGGTGCCTACTATCAGCCTATCACAGTGATAAGCCTTGAATCTCAGAGTCTTGAGTTCTACTGTTCTGCAAACAGGGACTGAAAGCTAAGGCCAACGTCATTGTGAGTGATTGCTTTAACCAAGTAGCACTTTGTCTACTGTTAAAGTTATAGGTAAAGTTTTCCAAGTAATGTAGTCTTGAAAAATGTTAGTAATTAAAATTAATTACAAAAAGTCTTACAGAAATGTTTAAGGAGATTTGTAATCATATCTGTAAAGGTAGAGATTTTTATCTAGAAAGATCAAAGGATCTGTATAAAAGGGTTGCTTGTGATATATCTCTAAAGACTAAGAAATATTAAATATACAGCTTCTATATTGCACTTTCCTGCTCAGTTGTTTGTTTTTCTTCTCTCTGCTCACCCTCCAGGAGAGCTTTTCCCACAGAAAGGTGGCAAAAAAGGAAAACACAAGCAAATTTTGAACCAAAACCCCCAACATTATGCTTTTCTGGTATTTTGACATATTATTGTATTGCAACAATTTAGTTTACTACAATGAAAAGATTTAGTGACAATTGATCTTATTTATCTATTTTTTTGCTAAAGCAGACAAATGGAAATGTAGACAGCATTGTGAAGGAATGGCAAGACCAAATGAGATGGAAATTGTCTTTTGACTTTTCAAATAAGCAAAACGAGAAACTTTCCAAGTAAGTGATAATTTTTTTCTAATGTATATGGTGTTTAGAAAAGCAGTTATAATTGTGCTTTCAGAACACCAGATATAATAACATTTTTCTTAAGAAAAAACCCAATGCTGCTTTCTGTTAAATTCGTCAGTATTTGCTTTTATTCCTCTGTCAATAAAGAATGTCAGTGGTAAAAGTTTGCCTTTAGCTAAGTATATCTTTTGGCAACTCTGATTGTGAGTGATGCAGTTGTCAACAGTCCCGTGACTAAAAAGAAATGAAACATTTCTTTTTCCATTTTTTTATATGCACATGTTTTCTATGTTTACTTTTTTTTTAATCTGTGGCTGATTCGAACCACCGAGGTCAGCCTGAAGAAGTTAAACTTGTTAACCTAACTTATGTGTGGTTTTGATTTGGTCTTTATTCACAATTAAATGCAGTGTTCTACTATGTATTTTGAGACAAAATTATCTCTTAACTGTAGGGAAAAATCCTTCGCATTCACGTATTTGACATTGGGCATATTTTTGTTAAAATAAATGTTATAGTCCAGCTACAAAGTAATTTATTTTATATGAAAATATAAATTAGACAGCAAGGTGATATTCACTGAAAAATGAGATTAAACTTACTGCCTGCTGATTACCATTCCTAAAAGTTGTGTATATAAATAAAAGGAGAATATATACGATTATATGGCAGAGATAACACAAATGAATAAAAAATATTCATAAACCTGAAACTAACAGGCTTTCATAGTCAAGAAAGCACTCAAGAAATAACAAAATCACCTCATCTTTGATGTGATTTTTTTCTTCCTTATTGGCTTTAGCAAGTGCTAGATCCCAAGAGGGGACACGTGACCTTAGGTTATTTAAAATCCCTTAACTGCTTTTGGCTTTAAACTGTTATTTATGTAAACTGAGATCTGGCTAAAAGTAATAAACTCTAAATTAAATTGTTATTAACTAACATTGTCTTTATTTATTGAATTTTCCAGTTTCAACATCATATATGATTAGAGCAAGGAAGAGCAAGGAAGTTTGCGAAGGGTGAATAAACCCTATGAGCTGTGGCTGAGGGAGCTGAGGTTGTTTTTTGGAGAGAAGGAGGCTCAGGGGAGACCTTATCCCCCTCTGCAACTGCCTTAAAGGAGGTGGAGGTTTGTTGCTTTTCCCAATAAACAAGTGACAGAACTGGAAGAATTGACCTCAGGTTGCACCAGGGGAGGTTTAGACTGGGTATAAAGAAAAAATTTCTTCCCTGAAAGGGTGGTCAGGCACTGGGACAGGCTGCCAGGGAAGTGATGCAATCACCACCCCTGGAGTGTCCCAACAGTGTATGGATATGTCAATGTATCAATAATCCTTGTGGGTTCCTTCCAATCCAGGATATTGCATCATTCTATGTTGCACCTGAAGGTTTAGAGGTGAACACAGTGGTGTCAGGTTATTGGATGGATTCGATGATCTTACAGGTATTTTCCAACTTAATAAATTCTAATTTTATCTGATCTGAAAGATTAGTATCTTTCACAGCCTGAAAGTCTAAGCAATATGTGAAACTACAAGTTTAATTAGCAAGCAGGATAGAGAAACTGGGGAAAACTGCTTTCAGCAGATTATAGTGCTGTGGAGGTCTGATTGTCATGTTGAGTGAGAACACCTGCATTAGTATTAGCTTTTACTGCATTTCCTGCTGGGATCTCTCTGGGCAGCTGTGAGGACACTCAGCCAATTGAAGGTCTTTTCTGTCAGGGAAAAAATGCCAAAGGTGCCTGGCTCGAGTGCCTTGCACTAGAGCTCTAGATTTCTCCACAAGAATGGGAAATTACTTTATTCCAATCCTCTTCCAGTCACTTGAAACATCCCTTTTGTTCTCCCTGACTTGTGCAATGTTTAGATGAAACCAAGGAGATACATAACAAAATTTCACCCCTAAAGTTCATCCCATGTTTTTTTCAAAAGGGCTGAGCACACAGTTAATTTGTACTAGCGTAGTTCACTAGCATGTACCATTTAATCAGATTTGTGTTTGGCTAAAATAAAATATTTTCTGTGCCAGAGGAAGACTAGATTAAACTGAATCAGAGAGAAACCTTTTAACTCCTAACTGAGGCTAACAAGTAGAAAGTATTGTGATCATGTTAATATTTCATGCTGCAAAAGAATTATTGTCAACTAATGCCAGCAACTGCTACTAGAAAAGAAGTGATGGTAGCTTGCTCCTACTTTAACTAAGTATAGTTTTTACCATGTTTGAAGACACTGAACAATTTTGCATTTCTAATACATATTCTGATTAGATGTCCTGTTCAAGTGCTCATCAAAGCCTTGTTAAATGTATTATCATTTAAATACATGAAAGAAGATCTTTAGGGGTGGCAACATATCTTCAAAAACTTGCCCAGTAAGATTACTATTTTTTCCAACAATATAAAAATGTCTATCACAAAATATTAACTACCTGTCCAAATGGTTTCTGACTCAAAATTTATGAATTTATGGATTTTATAAATCTCTTACCATATATATGATGTGTCAGTTGCCATCCTAACATAGCAAACTAATCGAGGGTCATAAATGTCAACAGAATACAGCTAAGAAAGAGAATCACTTATCTTAACATTAAGCAGGATTAGCTTGCAAGCAGGCTTTCTTTATGTTTCCTGAAGTGCACTGCAACTAGGGTTAAAATATCTTCTGGTATTTCTTTTTTTTTTTTCCTGTGAGCACATAATCAGCTCAAATTTTTTTCTGCTAATAATATTAATATTCTTTAAAAAATAAGTAATGGAGAACTTTAGTAGGCATAGCTAATAAAGTGATTTAACAGGTACTTACTTATATTATCTACACAAAATTTTGCTGAAATCAAGACAACCTTTGCTTTAATAAAATCTTCCATATATACTATGATACAAATAATTTGCAAGCTTGCAAAACTAAATTTCATTGAGTTATGGAAACAACTAGAATTTTTGAGAATATATTTGTATTTATATTGTTGTTTAATGAATATTCTAAATAACTATTTTCCTATCCATTTATCTTTAATTTATCTTTTTGTTCTGATGTGACCAAACATTCTCTATAAAATGCTCGCTTCTGAAACAATAATTGTGCTGCTGAAATATTTTTTTTAAATCCAATAAGGTATGACACCACAGTTTCAGACTCTGACAAAGAAATCTTGGTTATAGTTACACTAAAATGATAGCTTTTGTCACCATGGCAAAATACAAAGAGAAAATGCTGCAAATGGATTTTTTTTTTATTTCTCAGTAAAACTGACTCAGCAGAAAAAAATGTTCTGGGACAAACCAGGACATGTGCCTACATTTGTTGCCATGTGAAAAACATCTGCCACTTTTTGAAGGCCGGACTTGAACATACCAGTGTTTTCAGATGTTGCTCAATTATATAGCTACATTCTGGGAGGGACATTTATGGATTTTTCCAAATAGTCAGAAACAAACTGTGTTTCAAATTGACTTTATGTGGCTCCCGCATGGGAAAAGATTACATCAGCTCCTATATCAGTTATATCAACAATTTTTGTGGTTAAGTTAAGAGAGTCCTGATTGGAGCTGACCAGTGAAGCTGAGACAATGGTACAGGCACTTTGGCTTAAGAATAACCTGTTTTAAATGGAGGATACCAAGGAAATTTTGATAAAGAGTTAAGTAACTTGATAAATTATTTATCCATAATTATATTTACTGGACTTAAAAATTAATCACAAACAATGTTTTCCTCTTCTCTGGAACATCTTGTACTTTATATACGTGAGTCAGAGAAAGGTACAAAACTCACTGTTACTGTATGATCATATAAAACATTTGTGCTGTCAAAATAGACTTAAAAATAAAATATAATAAATAGGCCAAAAATATTGCCTAGTTTATTTCCAGAAATTAATACTGTGAGCAGACATTGAAGTGTGAAGATGAACAAAATTGTTTGTGGAATTACACCCAGCCTGAACCTGCCATGAGACTGGGGCAATATTGTATATTTTTCCAATCCAGTTAATATTGGATATTTTAAAACATATTAATATAAACCAAAACTGTATTACAGAAATCAGCTTACTTGTATACAGGAATTTTAAAATATATTCTTGGTCTTTGTTAGCTTTGATAATTATCTTTGATTTATCGTACTTTGATACTTGGTCATGACTTCATACCTGCATTCAGGGACATGAAATTCCAAGCTAGACTTTGAATAAATTATACTCTTATGATGAATCCAGTTTCTTAAAAATTTATACTATGTTCTTTTGCCCTTTATTTCCCCCTCTCTGACTTTGATTTTTTGTTTCACTGCCTTCTTGGCTTCTATTCCAGTACTTTTCTCACAGTAACTTTGCTTATTAGTAGCTGTGTGACTCTCTGCTGCAGGGTTCAGCTGTCCCTGGTTTGTACAGCCCTTCTGCCTGACCTTGGCTCTGGTTCACTGAGAAAATTCTTGTTGAGGTGTGAGAAAGCAGGCGAGCTAAAACAAGCAAGATATGGAAAGTAAAAACAGATGGAAGTGCAACTGTTGGGCCAGCGACAGCTAACAGCTCCAGGACTCTAAAGGACTCAGTAAAACGATAAAGTAAAGTAAGGGAAGCAAAAAAAAAAAAGGAAGTAAAACCTTCCCTTCATGCCAGCTCCAGGGAACTGGAAGACAATAACCCAGCAGCAGCAACAGAAGCAGCAGCAGGACAGGTCAGCCCATTTGGAGAAGCTTGGCCCTTCCCCAAAACACAGTTTATCTGGTCCAAGAGGACTCTGCTGTTTGCAGAGAGGTTGCAAACACCTAGCTTAGTAGCTTACTACTTCTAGCCTGCTGTCAAATGTATTCTCCAACAAAAAATCCCTTCATACTCCTCAGCTGTATCCTGCTGGAGTCTCAGGGGGAAAGCTGCCCACCTGAAGTGGCAAAAGATGGTTTTATGGTATCTAAGAAAGAATGCTGTGCCTATTGTACAGCTAGCAAAACCTTTTACTGTCCTATGAGAAATTAAACTAAAAAGCAATTTCTAATTGGAAATTAGAAATATTAGAAATTCTGGAAATTTCTAACAATCTAACAATTCTGGAAATTTCTAACAATCAAATGCAAAAATATAGAGCAGTAATTCAGAAAGGATAAAATGAAAGCACTTAACGTCCTTATGTAGCCATCTCAAAATTCTAAGTTGATGACTGAAAAGTTAAAGCTATTTTATAAATATTCAATGTAATATAATTTTTAAAATTTAAGCCCCCTTTTCTCTGCACCCATGACATATTAATTGAAGACAAAACTTTTGCATCAACAGTTCTGCTGCTGACATGCATTCTCAGTGAAAAAGCATTTTGCTGAAACATATTTCTACTTACTTGGATTTGGTGTGGGTGTTCTATTAAAATAAAGACAACTAAGGCAGGCTATCCAAAGAACACTGAAGTTTTTAAAAGCCACCTAACAACACTATGGAAGAATCCACACAGAAACTAATTTTCAGTTGCTGGCACCTATGTTCTCAATGTAAGCAGCTAATAAAAGTATATCTAAATCAGCATGAAGTTATTCATAACATTCTGATGAAATCCTGTTGAGAAATTCCAGCAGGCAGGTGGAAATATAACATTCTCAGAGTATCTAAATTCTTTCAAATTAATGTTAGCACACTGTTTCCCTCTCTTGAAACTAAGACCATAAAACACAATGACTGTGACTTCTCACAAGGAAAGTTTCTGGCATAGCAGGTTATTAAAGTCTGTCCTTTAAATCCTACTCCAGATTTTCTGTGGGGGACCCATCTCTCAGATTTTCCCTGATGTTCATGGATATTTCAAATTTATCCATATTATATTATGAGGTTTAATGATAAAACTATACTTATAAACACAGATGTTATTACAAGTACAAAAAAACCCCAAAGTCAAACTGTACTTTATAAACAGGGTATCAGGGAAAATATAATATCTGGGATAAAAGAATGACAGAAATTACAAAAATTTTTTTCATATAATTTGTCAATTTTTCCACATTCCCATTTAACTATGTGAACACTTAAACTCCTTAATACTGTTTCTCAGATTGATATTGGTCTAATGCATGGAGTATCTACAGATCATATATAATACTGCTTTATTTAACTCAAAGCTGATGTAAATCTTCTCACAGTGTGATTTTTAATTAGATGTTTGCCTTATATGTTCATATTCTTCAGAGCTAATGTTCTGAATAGCATAAATTTTCTCTCGTGAGATTTCTCAGTGGAATGGATTAGAGCAGCCTTCATAAATATTAAACCCCACAACAACCTTATGATAATAATATTTTCTGTGGCTTTGCAGATGAAGTAAATGCATATAATCTATGTCACACATGAAGTAAATGACAGATGATATGGAATTCAGACTCCTGGACACTGTCAGATTAGAATCTTTAAAAAATGTGCAGAAACCCAAAGCTCAGATATAGGAGAAAAGAGAGTGCCAAAACAAGCAAATAAATTTGAAATACTATAAGTAAAAATGCTGGGAGGGTCTTTTTATTCTTGAAATTCAATCAAAACTGTATGATTGCCTGCCAGAACATAATGTTTTCAGGTCAATATAAGCAGAATAATTTCTCACATGAATGGAAGAATCAGAACAGGATAACAGCAACCCTCAAAAATATTTTTAGCAGCTATCTCCTTTACTCCCATGTTATGTTAGCTCTTCCAGTTTCTGCTGCTGCTAATAATCACAGGATGCCGACATGTGTACAACTAGTTTCTGCCAATCCAAGCAAACCATGGAAATCATGCTGTAATTTACAGTCCCAAGATGTTGACAGACTGGTTCACCAGCCAACAAAACATTACTTTCTTTTGCAGCTTCAAAGCCTGGAAGGAGGACATAGAGTTCTGTGAAAATCAGTGGGATGCTGGAAAGTTAAGGCATAAGATACGCTGTTCATTACAAAGATGCTGGCCATCATTCTGGAGGGGATATCACAGATCTAACCTCAACAAAACATCTGGCAACAGGGCTGTTTTCTACACAGGCTGTAAAAAAATAGGCTGAGAAAGCTTTTCTTAGGGGCCACAGCCTAGGGGTCCAGCTGTGTGTCATTTTTGTGCACTACCAGATATGTAAAAAAGTAATATTTTATTAATGTCTATGGTCTAATTCTGTATCTTGTGCAGGTGTTTTTATGATGAGTATGCTACTTTTGAAATGTTGGTAATTTGAGACAGCATTTAGAAAATTCTTCTGTCATTGTTTTTTTGTCAACTCATGAGGTTGGAAACCTACAAATTTCTCTAGATTGCTGTTGAAACTCTTGTCTAGCAAATGCTGAATTTTTGCATGTTTAATTGTGTTTCAAACCCCCAAAGGGATAGATTACATGTTAATACCTTCAGATTACATCAAAGAAAAACAAACCTTTCTTTTTGAACCATGGGAAAACATAAACCCTAATTCTAAGCCTCCAACCTCAGGCCAAGAGAAGATGACAAAGCTAGGAGAGAGCAAAGGCCATCACAGTGCAGCACTGGAGGTCTAGTGACAGAAAATCCATGACACTGTTACGTTTTGCTGGATGTTTCAAATACAGAGAATGACCTCTGTTGGTTCTGTTGCATCCTTCTACTCACACAGAACAATCCCACTTGCTCCCCACCTCCCACAGCCCTGCTCTGCCCACCCAAGGGCCCAAGGAGGTGCCGGTGCTGGGGCAGTGGGACAGGCCTTGGCGGACATGCCCTGCCTGACAGACCCCCACAAGGAGCTGCCCCTGCCCTACCAGCCCTCACAGCGGCATGAGGGGCTCTCCCTTGGTGTTTCACAGTCTCAGAGGCTCAGGCTGTTGCTGGATGCCCGGGCAGCACGTTGTTCAGCTCTCCAGCCCATCTGCAATGAAGGAAGGATGTCCTGCAGGTAAGATGGTGAATGGGACACGGTTTAAGCTCTGCATAACATAATGCAGTGACTCTCTTTTAAAAGAGGACAACCCTTCTCAAGTGGAAAGTATACAGAGAGATATAATACAGAAAATCATAATAGTTACCAGCCCAAGAGGCTGGTTTTCTTTAATACAGTGTCTGTTTTTTATCACAGTTATTACATTAGCACCCCACAATCTACTTGCATCCTGTTGGCTCTGCAAATAGAGCTCTGCAGATGTTTGCCATTATCCACAATTTAGAAACTATTTCACCAAAGACAAAAAGAACCCTGGGAATTAATCACCCTCTTTGTCAAAGGGCCCTTGAAAAAGCAAAAATGTCAGAACCATTGCAAAGAAATAAAAATGTGTTTGGATGTCCATCTAAAACAATACAATACTGTTTTTATTAAAACAAAAAATTATTTTTCTTTTTTCTTCTGCTCTTTACCATGCAAGCATATTACAGTCCATGCTACAGTATGCATTTTAACCCCCTCCATCAGAAGGAGAAAGAAACCGCATAGGTATTTGGTGCAGATCAAGAGTCACTAATTAACCTCTCCAATTCAAGAAGTGTAGTAGTCATCATATGCATAGTGACACACAAACTTGCATGAACTAAGTGGGTTTATTCTTGGGTGGTTGATGAGATCAATAGGAACTAAAATTACAGTGGTCAGTATTATGAAGTTTTTTTACTCACATTTAATCTGATATGGCACCTTACCCTGAAACTGCAAAATCATTTTCCATTTTAACTGTAGAAAATTTTAACTGTGGAGTTGCCAAAAAAGGACTAAGGAAGCTACAGAACAACTGTTATTACATGTTGTCCTAATTCTTCCTGCAAGTGTTGCATAGTGTCTCGTTGACAATATTTTCTGCATATGTGAGAGAAAAAAAATCACACTTTGCACAGTATCAGAATAACAACAAATAGCAAATTATTTAAATAAAAGAAAATTTACCCTTTTTTCCTTTGCTTTTGCTTACAGTTCTTTCCTTCAGTCCATTTACCCCTTACATAACTGGAAAAGTGTATCTATGCACTTTCTAGTTTACATTCTGAGCATACAGTTAATTTTGAATTGTAACTGACTTCTTTGGCTGGTAGGATCAAACAAAATTAAAACCCAGGTTCTAATGTAAGTGCTTGTTTATTACATTTTATGTCAATAGCTCAGACATTTATGTAGATTTGCTTACTGGGGACTAATTATGAAATTAAACTGAGCACATACAATACTTCAAAATTGTTGAAGGTGTATTTTAAGCAAATTGATTAATATGGGAAGCTATTAGGATATCTCATTATTCACCCTATATTGATGCAATATTAACATGTAATATGAAATAAATAACAAGCATCTACTAGCTTCATAGGAACTAAAGCTGTCTGCTTGATTGAGCTGGCATAAGCAATTTTTTTTCAACTCAAAATTATATAAAATAACAATATTATTATTATTAGCTGGACTCTGCACAAGCAAAATGTCCATGTCCCAGCATCGGTACAATAAGAATGAAGTAATATATAGCAAAATGCAGTATTTCAAACTAGAAAATATAGTTTTCATACTTCATATGTGCTTGCCACTAATTTTGAGATAGAATATAGGTAAACTGTAAACATATGCTGTGACTATTTTCAAGACAGTGTAGTCATCACAGAAGAAAAAGCCTTTGGTATAATTTTTGTCGATTTTTGTCGATTTGGCTTATTTTTTGTAGATTTTGTAGAAAGATTGTGTCTTCCCTGTAAGACACCCTGGGCTCCTACTACTAATTCAGTGTATTTCCCAAAAATACAGCAAATGGTTACTTCTTACAATTAGTGATTTTGCACCCCAGGTGTTAGTTGTGGCTTTTGATATGGTTTGTTACAGAGTTCTGGGTTATCTCTTAAAGCTGTTGTGCATAGACACCCCACTGTTTTTCTTATGTGCCTCAGATTTTCCATCTCCAAATCAGGAAAATGTTTTAAGATTTTCTAAGAGTTTTTCTTTATGGGATCTACATACCTCTACTTTTATGGGAACAAGGAGGAAAACGAGACTTGAAAATCTGAAATATTCCCTGCAACTATAGAATTGGGTAAACACACAAACTTTATCATCAGAGAGCAGCTCTGTTTTGATTAATGAAAATCTTATATGGAAGTCCTAAAACAAAGAAATATGTTCTTCAGTGTGTCCAGACCATTTGTGCAGAGAGAATTCCTCTTCTCTAAAGGCTATACTTTAAGAGTACCTCTTTCTGACTGCATTGCCATATTTCAGCTGACTAGAACATGATTTTCCAGAATCTTGAGGCATCTCAGTCCTAAAGGCATAGTCCACTCCACCAAGCTCCTGTCCTTACCCACGCTGAATCTTAGCACATTGATTAAAACCTTTCAATGCATGACAATTCTTTACTCAATAATAAGTAAAAGGGGAAACCAAAAACAAGAGCTCACAGAGACACAAACCTGGCCACAGAAAGGGTCAACAGAGACCGTGCCAAGGACCAGTCTGGGACAGAGAACCTTGTCTGTCTTGGCACACTGGGATGCTCCGCAGTAGCCAGGCAGGAGGAGCCCCTGTGCCAGGAGCTGATGGATGTGATAGTCATTTATAACATCCCATAATACCTGGATCACCTCCATCTGCAGCTTCAAGAACCTAACAGTAACGAAGGGGGTGCAGGTAGACTCTGTGCTTATCAGGTGTGAAAATGGAGCCTCCCATGAAGACAGAGGCTGGAAGCTGGTTACTTCTGGCACTCAGAGGATGGCTCCTGCTCCACTTTTAGATTTCCAACTTTCTGACATGCAAGTGCCATCATTTACAGTGATACCACCCAACCAGACAATCATCAGGATATCAGAGAAAAACTGTGTAACATTGTTATCTAGCAACACTATCATGTCAAACACAGATATAACTGGAAAGTCCGAAAGGGGAAAGATAACTCTACTAGTGCTAAGAAACAATGAAACTTTTTTTTAAACTGAAAAAACCTAATGAGAAAGTGTATTCTGATTTAACTTTACATTCAGTGTAGGTTCAGAGTATATGAGGCATGTAAGTGATTCATTTCTTAGCATGGGGACGCATTCCCTTATTAAGCGAGTGACAATAACAGAAGCTTGCTCAGGTCCTGCATTCTCCATAGTTCCATCAATTAAAGAGCTTGTCAAACAATTTGACATGAATTTCAAAAGGATTATTTCTTTGTCTGCAATCATCTTTATTTGTCAAAATAAACAATACCTCCAAATATATGCATTCAGTTTTATAGGCCAGGTCTAAAATCAAGATGTACAAGTAATCTTTGTTTAAATCACTCAAGTCCTCAAGAATTCAGTAATTACTTTGTCCATGGGTAATTTTAAATTTTGTCTGTGTACTGACTCAAGCTGCAAGGTTTTTATTTGGCAGGCAACATCTTCTGCACACCAAGGATACTTCTAATTTTATCTGACCCCAGTATTACTAATGTGCTTTGACTTAAATTACACCAGCAGCCATGTTAACTAACAGAAAGCATATTTTCTTTTGTTTTCTTGTTTTTGCCTTCTATATGCTGAATATTTTTCTGCTATAAAAAGATGTGGCCAAGTTAGGAAGAAAACACTGTTGAATAAATTTTTATATTTCCTCTGTATCTCCCAAAAATATAATGATTATGTTCTGGTTCTCATAGTGATAGGCAAGCATTCTGGCAGCCAGCAGAAGGGTGAAAATTAAAATATAATAAAGCTAAATACAAATCTTGCAGAGGAAAGCTCCCTAGAGTTTCATACATTTCTTTTGCATTAATTATTCTCTCAAATTGTAACAAAACAGTGTGGCAACATGCTGAAAATCACTGCAGTAAGCATAACAGAAATTCAGATGTGAAAACCACTCCTCAACTGAAGTGTAAATGTAAGCATTGCAAAAAATTACTTCAAAGTGTCTGTAAACTTTTCTTAAAAAAAAACAACAAAAAAACCCCTGCATTAATTAAATGACATCATGAGCACAGGCCTGATAACTGTTGAAAGCCAAAACAAATACCCCACAAGGATAATTACAAAAAAAAAAAAAAACAACAGCAATTTTGTTTCACTAAGGTAAAAGCTGTAAAAGCACATTCTACATTTGGATAAGGATGTTCCTATGTAATTTGTACTTCTTGAAGTGAATAGTGTTTGTTTTAGCAGCAAAAAAGCAGTTTGATTCTCATCAACACCATGATGACTAAAATATAGATACCTAGCATTTGAAACTTTGCAGGACATGCCTATGAGGAAAGAGTGAATGGAAGGGGTTTTTTTTACCTAAAACCCAAACCTAGCTGCTGGTTAGGAATGCCATGGCTGGACAACAGCACACACCCCCCTAAGTGCAGCTGCTTGTGGCCGTGCCCAGCTGCATTACAAGGAGGTCGCGGATCTGCAGGAGCTGTGCAAGCAGGGCCCTGCTGCGGGTGGGTGTCAGGACTGCTGTGACACGGCAGCTACAGCCGTGGAAACTGGGAGAAGCTGCTCGAACAGGACCTGATCAACACTGTCTGCCTGACAGTCTGGGAGCGGTGTGAGAAGAGCTCTAACATCAGCATCCCGTGTAATTACCTATTATACCGTGTAATTACCTGTAATTGCCTATTACTTAGAAAATGCTGTATGCAAGGAGTATTATTAAAACTTTTCTACAGCAGAATAGTCCTACTCTTGCCAGTGTTTCTAGTGTAGAAAGTTTTTCCTTAATGTACTAACACGCTGACTGGGACATTAAACTCATTCTGACATAAATTTTTGGTTGTCATTTCAATCTCTTAGAACAAACAAATCAGAAATAAAACACAAACTGAATGCTCAAAGCATGAAACCCAAACACCCATTATTCTAAAAATAAATTTTGGAAGAAATATATTTTTACACCACTTGGTCAACTTATAGCCCTGACAGGAAAGATGCAAGAGACAAACCCATGATCAGCCATGAGAATCAAACCTTGTGCATGCTGCACAACGTGTAAGTGTTCTCAGTCTGATTTGCAACTTGCATAGTCCCATAATGGAGGGGATTCTAAATAAGTAATATATTATAAATGATACAGCAAACTTTAAAACAAATCCAGGGACAGAAAAGGAAAACACTATTTTTGCAAATACAACTGAAGACCACCAGGTGTCTCTGTAATAAAAGGAATGTATGTAGAAATACATAAAAAAATTCTGTTTTAAGAAACAAGTTTTTAAAGGAATTAAATCTTCAACATATACACAGACAGAAGCCAAAGCACAAAAAAAACAAAAAAACCAAAAAAAGACCAAAAAGACCAACAAAAAAAACCCCAAAAAACCGTAACCAAAAAAAAAACCTCTAGCGATCAGTCCAAACTGTTTTAAAAACTAGGGTTATACCGAAATGTGAAGTGTTAATGCAAGACCAGGCAAACCTTACTGCCAGGGTCAGCAGTATTAATGCCTTCAAAATTATGCTTTTAATTCAGATTGTACTTTATGATGTGCCTTGCAAAAACTGAAAGGAATCTTATGCAAAGCACATTAAAAAAATCTCTAAAGTGTACCAGATAATGTGTAATTATCTGTCCTTCTAATTAGACATGAATTTATCTCATTACAAGTTTATCATTGCTTTGAATTTAATTATGATTTATGGCAAATGTGTCACTTGTTAGTTCATTTTATGGCACAGACTTAGATACTGATAAAGTTGTACAAACCCATTATCATAGATAAAGTCATTAGGGGAAGATACTACATATCAGTATAGCTTATTCTTGTACTGAAAAAAAAAATGATATAAACTCTTATAGCAGCACAAATTTGCATATTTCTATCAAAATATTCAATACCGATTGATGCAATTACTGACAACCTTGTTTGTGACAGTATTGGTATTAAACATGAAGACAAACACTTCTGTAGGTGGCATGTAGTTATAAAAGTGCATAAAAATATAGCAACACAAAGTATTTGTTCACAAATGTGGGCTTACCACTTTCAAATTAAAGAGCGCATCCTCCTTTCCCCTTTGTTGCTTCAGCCTGATACATGCAAAAGGCTATTTGAGTAATATTTATTTAGATTATTGCTCTGTTTAACATGTCTTTCACAGCAATTCTTAATTGTGAGCATTGTAATCTTAACCCTTTGATACCAGGGTATCAAATACTAAGGACATGAATATTCTAAAAATACAGAACACCTCTACCTAATTAAAGAAAAAAATATATTTTTCTATAATTTCAGAACATATTTAAATTTAGAAATTAGTAAATTATTAATTGGATTATTGCTAAAATTGAAACATTTTATATTCTTTCATATAACATATGAAAGATTTCATATAACAGCAAAAACCCCATGAATAACTGGAAAATTTTTGTATAAAAGCTTTGTGTAAATGCTCAGAAATAGTATTTTGCAAACTTCATTTTGATGTTTACACATCTCACATAATAGCTAATATATTTAGCAAATAAACAATGAAGTAAAAATATACAACAAAATTATACAAAACAAATATTAAAATATAACCAAAAAATACTAGCATCATTAAGGGATACTACTGGATGCAATATTAGAAGGGGTGTAACTTCCTTGGTTTGCCTTTATCATTAGACAGCATCTTGGCTTTTCATGACTTCTCTTCCTCCCTCTCTATCATAAGTTCTTGGCGTGGGCTGATTACCAACCAACCAGCAAATCTACCTCCAAAACTTTATCCATAATCTTCCTCTATGCCTCTTTTTCCTGCTCAAGCTCTCATTTTGCCTTCCTTCCTCCTCTTCCCTTGTCTCGGCCACTCTAGGCCTGGATGGGGGCTCCAGAGGCAGGTGTGGAGCATTGCCTTCAGTGTGCCAGGGACTGGTGGCCACTGCTAGGCTGGGATAAGGCCCAGGGACATGGGGTGTGTGGGGCAGGGCATTGCCCCACCAGAGCAAGGCCCAACTTGCTCCTTCCCTTCACATACATGCATCCAAAATATTTCCAGCCAGCAATCTCTTCCATTCTCTCACAGTTGCATGCCCAACTGTATCAATGTATTTACACATTTATGAGTCCTTATTCAATAGGACACCAACTGTTCCTGTTTAATCACAGGAAAGCTGCCATTTCTGTGCATGAGATTGTGATTTTTGATAATTACTCTTTTTGACATGAGCACGAGTTCCTCTATCACTCTGTTGCTTGCAAAAGTGGTATTTCAGTACCCTTTCCCTTGCAGCTATTACCCAGACACAGTCGGATCCATATGTAATCATTTTGTGTGTGTGTGTAAAGGAAGATCACTACTGTGCCATAAGAAATCTGGAGAACCTTCCCTCTTTTATGGAATACAACCCTGATGGTGTTGGAGCACAGACTCGGCAGCAGCTGCACAAACATTTTAGGAAGGAAATCCATTTCAGTCTCTTGTGCCACGTGCTGGCAAGTGCCGGAAATTACAAGAACGGGGACGCTGTCAGCTTGTAGTTGAAATATGGAGTTCAGGTACTCGGGGTGGTGGAAAAATCCTGACAGCAGAGGCACAGGAGGATGTGCTGACACACTGATGAGCTGGGCAGGGCACCTCACATCCACAGAGCTCACATCTGACACAGCTGATGCAGTACAGTGTCTGTGCTGTGCTCTGCAGCATGGTGGCAGGGTGTAGTTCCTCATATACAACAGTACAAAAGCATATTTTTCTGAGGCCTGTGCATACTTCAGCCGAGCCCTTGCAGGCTCAAAATCATGTCTGCATGGTGTTCTTTGTTCTGGTGCTGCAAGTGGTCACAGCTTCCTCTCTTGGGCTGTACAGGTCATGGAGGGGTGCTTGCCTTTTCCCATTCTTCAAGCTTCCCTTTGTGGCTATCTATGCATTGTTTCCAAACAGCATTTATCACAAGCTGAAGGAGGTCATCTCTTTTCAAAATCTGTATAGTATACAGTATTTGTATTTCAGCATCTGAAACAGATAAATAGTGTATTATTAGCAAGTGCTTGATATGATAGGACTGGGTCCGGAACCTACTGAAACTGAAGCTTTCCCTAGGCACTGAAAGAAAACAGTTGTGCAGGCAAAACCAAACCAAATCAAACCAAACAACAAAAACCCCACTAAGATAAAGTCAAATGTCTCCTCAGTGTGTGTGACATGCTGTGTCACTGAATTATTTCCTAACTCATTAGCAACTTCCCAAATCAATGTGAAAAAAGAGATTAAAACCTTCTCTCTGCTCTTCAAAATGTTAGCAGGTAAGGAACACAACCTTCTACTTTGCAGTCTCCTTACCTGAAGGACAGAGTCACAGGAATTCACTAGAGAAAACCCTGACATTTCCTTCCTCTTTTTCTTGAAGTAATTTTTTGGCAAAAGCATAGGGTCATGATTATAATGGGACAGGTACCAAGCACTGCAAGCGAGGAGAGAAGGTCCATTGCATCAAGTTTCCACGGGTTATAAGAAAATGATTTTCAAAAGTCCTCATACAAGTCCCTAACATGTCTCCCTTTTTGATATGTGACAGATTGGATTGAGCTTTGAGTTGCAGCAAAAGACAAAATTCAGTCTTTCAGGATGTAAGAAGCAGCAATGCTAGAAGTGCATTAGGTTCCTATGCAAATTAAAGGATATGCAGGAGCTGAGAGGTAACAGACGTTCTGACACAATGAAGGGACAAGCTAGCATTTCTTTGAGAAGAAATGTGCAGATGATTTTTCCCCACATTACATTCCCCCTTCTCACATACACAAACACACTTTTACATAATCTGAACACCCACAGCTCTGTTGGTCCTCACTTAGATGCCACTAGCTAGGATTAAAATCTGCGCATCTTCTGCTCCTGCAATCAATACAGCTTCTTCTCCTGCTTCAATACAGTTCTCATCCTCCCTAAAATACTGTTGACTGGGAGATCACAGCCAGAGTGTTTCTCCTCCCTTACTTTCATGGTCTCTCAGCTTATACAAAAAAACTGGTGGCAAAGAAAATGAGAAGAAAGAGCAAAATTGTCAGCAATTCACTTTGTTCTTCACCTTGTCATTATGCCCTTCCTTCCTGTCTTCTGTTTCTCACTCCCTATCTTGAGTAGTTAATGGTGAAAGCCCTGTGACCCTCAGAGACAGTGCTGAAGGTCAGAGTCACTCCTGGGGTTACCTTACCCACAATAAAGCAGTTCTATATTCTATGCCCATATGTGCCTTACGCTCCTCCCTCCCTTCTGCCTGTATCACAACAGGATATCATTTCAGCAAAACTGTCAGTCAGCAGGAACAGGGGAAAAACACCTTGCCTTGCCTTGCCTTGCCTTGCCAGCACAGTGGAGAGGATGAGCTGTGTCTGTTCCTTCCTCCCCATGCTCCTGGAGGCCTGAGCTGGGGCAGTCACAGGAGACAATGGGATGGGCAGAGCCAGCTCGGGTGTGCCCAGGGTGGAGGCTTCATTACTCACCTCTGCCACAGGGCTTTTGTTTTTGCCCTCACTGCTGAGCACTGTAAAAACTCCTGAACACTGCCTGGCAGTGCAAGGGAAACAGCACTGGGCCAGGAGGGAGGCTTGGGCCTGCTGATTGCCCTCCCTTCCAGCACCACCGAGGTCCTGGCTCAAGGACGAAGACATGGGAAGGGACAGTGAGGAGTCCTGGCCTTGGGGGAG
The DNA here is from genome assembly GCF_028769735.1 of Zonotrichia leucophrys gambelii. Lineage (NCBI taxonomy): Eukaryota > Metazoa > Chordata > Aves > Passeriformes > Passerellidae > Zonotrichia > Zonotrichia leucophrys. The sequence goes on from NC_088171.1 coordinate 97,589,878, forward strand.
CTGTGGCCACGCTGTGCCATGCGGAGGGCTCAGTTAGGCCCTCCAGGGCTGCCATGGGACAGGCAGGATGTAAGACTGGTGAGTCACAGGCAGAGCTGCCATCTCTGGCCATGGGGTCCCAAACACAGCAGCCATGCAGGGGATCGACGGGGGGACATGAGAGCTGGTGCTATGGTACAGGTCACAGAATCATCTCAGCTGGAAGGGATGCAAAAGGATCATTGAGTCTGACTCCTTCAGTGAACTGATGAAAAAAACTAGTTGAGGTACTGGAAGATCAAAAATAAGGAAATCTCTAATGTGAATTTTAGTAATTTTTGTGAGTTCTGTTAAAATTCTTTGGTGTCTTCATCTCTATCATCAGTGTGACTTGCTGGTATTTACCATCAAAAAATGCTACAATTAAGACTCGTTGGTTCTTTCAGTGCTAGTAAATAAGCTCAGTCTACTGGCTGTTGTGCATGACAGAGTAAGACTGAAGACATTATTAATTTATATAATACTTACACTAAGACAGTCCTCAGTCATGTGTGGGATTGTTAGAGTTATCTTATTTTAGGTTCTCTACAGTCAAGCACCTCAGCTTTTGCTCTTTTAATTCTGAGGGACAGCATAGAAAATGGATGCACAAATTTTCTGGCCAAAGAGAAACAACAGGTTTTCCCAAGGCAAAGGAGGAAATGAATGTGCCGAAGATGAAAAAAATGGGTGCATGCACACAAGCTTGAATCAGACTCCTGGGACTAACAGGCTTAATTCACTGCAAAGAGTACACACATGTCCTGAAGTTGCCCTGAAGTTGCTCCTGACTTGCCCTAGCAAGATGGTGGCTGGGAGCATAGCCACACTAACAAATAATTTACTAGATTTAGCCACCGGCTGCTTTCATGGTTCTCAGGAATGAAGGAAGGAATCAGAAGCAAGTTATAAAATAACCTTTGGGCTATAGAGATGATTAAAGGCCTGGAGCACATCTCCTGTGGAGACAGGCTGAGGGAGTTGGAGTTGTTCAGCACAGAGAAAGCTCCAGTGGGACCTTATAGCACCTTCCAGGACTTGAAGGGGACCTACAAGAGAGCTGGAGAAGACTTTTTACAGGGCAGGTAGTGACAGGACAAGGTAGGGTGGCTTTAAACTGAAAGAGAGCAGGTTTAGATTCAATATTGGGAAGAAATTCTTTACTATGGCAGTGGTCAGACAATAGAACAGGCTGCCCAGAGAAGTTGTGCATGCTCCATCCCTGGCACTGTTCAAGGCCAGGTTGGATGGGGCTTGTGAGCAACTGAGTCTAATGAAAGCTCCCTGCCCAGAGCAGGGGAGGTTGGAACTAGGATGTTGAAGGTCCCTTCCAACCCAAACCATTCTATGATTCTGCAGGTGAGTCATACCAAGCTCACAGGCCAAAAGTTTAGCACTGTTAATATAGGGATTATTGGTGTCAAGATATGCTTCCCTCATGCCTCATTTTAAGTTACCCTTCTTATTGCATTGACTTTGGTTTTCCTGGGCCATTTCCCCAGGAAAGTTTCCTTGAATATGGTGTCATGGATATGTTAACCCCTGTAAAATAACAAAGATGTGCACAAAGAATTTTAATTTTTTAAGTATTTTATTTATGCAAATATGTATTGAAATCAACCTTGATATTCTGTTTACAATGTTAATGAAAGTTAGACAGGAAATAATTTGAAAGATATTAATTATCTTAAAGCAAAAGTTAATGCATTCCAGTAAAACTAAGTCCACGTTGCATAATTTAGACAGACTTACATAAAAATCCTTTTCCATGCCCTTCATACAGATCAAGAAGAGTGTACAACCTGCATGAACAGACTGAAAATCCTGCAACATTTAGATTCCTCTGCAAATCCTCCTTCAAGGCAAGGCCACAAGGCAAAGCCTTGCTCTTGTCTTTGCTGAAACTTGCCACTATGAGATTCAAAAACAAAAAGAGACAGCAGGACCATTAAATCATCCTACCCAATATGGATTGGAAGGAGTCTTTGAACCCTTGTATGTTCAATTTCCAATATTTCATTGTTTCCTAATTTCCCTATAATTCCCACTTTTCCCTGCAATATCTCCCAGGATTTCAACACTATTCTCTGAGCTTTTTGCTTCTTACCCTTCACTATGTTTTTTTTCTTTTCATATTGAACAGGAGTGTTCAATTCATATACCAAATCATCCCTTTTCTACACTAAATTCTCCACTGGATGTAATAGTCCATTAATAGTAATACATTAATCCTGCATTTTCTTCAAACAAAATGTCCATAGTAGAAATAATAAAACCACAAAAACCCCCTGACATTTCTCTGGAGGCCATCTATCATTATTCAGCTTATTTGGTTCCCATGTTTTTACATGTTTTTCCATGATACTTTTACTTGGCTGCAGTGCAAGAACCATCTTTTACACAGATTTTTCACAGCAAAGCTTCAGCAATAACTGTATAAATAAATATAGCATAGAGTTGTCTGTGTGAGCATAAATTTAGTTACAAAGAAGTAAATGTACAGCAACTTCTTCAATTTCAAGATAAAATAGCTCAAGAATAGTGTACAGGCTGTTTTTTTCCATGAGACAAGTTTGGCTCACTAAATACAAAAGCTAGAACAATCATATTCCATTACCTGCAAAAAGAATAAAAGTTGGCAAGTAGGATTTAGAGGGTGTACAAAGAGCTTCATTCAAATCTCTGCAAAGCTATATAAAATGTTTATTTCCCTTTAAAAGTTTTTTAAAGCCAGTCATGAACAGTCTGAGTAAGAGAACAGGATTATACTAATTTAACAGTTACTTGGCTATGCCCGTTTTCTCCCATATGGATTTTCTACTAACGGATTGATGGAGTAAATAGTTTTCATTGTCTCAGTCTAGACAGTAGTTAGATTAGGATCAGAAAGATGCCATTTCTTATTTGGTCATATGTCTGTCAGGCATACAGACACCACTTAGCTAACTGTGGTGTACAGAGGGTGAAATGCTGTGGAAAAGAAATTTTCTGCATTCAGTGAACAATTGTCACTGTTCATTCAATACAGATGTCTGGAACTTGTTAGTTCTCCCATCACTGGAGCTTGAGGAAAAAAAATAAATAGTCGTAATATTGCAAAATCCTTCAGTTAAATGTAAGAAGGAAAAAAACATCTACCACAGGCCAGAGTCAGATATTGTAGAATTCTAATGTGAGCTATGTATATATTCTCAGGCCTTGACCTGTTTCTCAGACTATGACATGGAAGATTTTGCAAAGGGCTGGGCAACTCTGGGGATTATTTGATGAATCCAACAGGCTACACCCACAAATCATTAAGTGAACGGTACATCTTCACCAGAGCAGGTATGGAGCAGTGTGGAAGGCAATGAGTAGCCAAGAGAACATCAACATGTATCTACATCCATGTAAGTACGAGCACATGAGCACACACACACAGAGCAGCCCAAAAATGAAGCAACTTCAGTGTCTGCAGGTTGTAGACATTATTCAAAGAGATAATAGACCCTATCATTAGACAAAACGGCTTAAACACTTAATTCAGAGGAACTGGATGGTCCCTGGAAAGAATCTATCCTTTTCCGACAACGATCTCAAACTTTTTGCATGTACAGCTGAGGAAAGTGATTCTAGTATAAGGAGAAAGGATAAGGGTTTACACGACAGGAATCAAAACTGAAATGGGACAGACCACAGAACCACAGAGTAGTTGAGGTTGGGAGGGACTTTCTGGAAGTCCTCTGGTCCAACCCTCTGCTCAGGCAGGACCATTTAGAGATGGTTGTTCAGGACCAAGTCCAGGTGCATCATGAGTATCTCTCAGGTGGGAGACTGGTGACCAACACTCAAGTCAGTCTCACAGTGAAGAAGTGTTTTCTCAGGTTCCCCTAAGCCTTGTCTTTTCCAGGCTGAACAATCCCAGATCTGTTTAATTGAAATTTTTGCACAAGCAGGACTACTTGCCCTACCAGGACCTGCAGATCTGCATTGAGAGAAAAAAAACCCATAGCTGAAGATAGGAAAGACTGTAACAGGTTTGAACCAACGAGGAAATGACACTGACATTAAAGTGAGCAAGTTTCCTGCCTGTGCTGACGGAAGGCTGCTGACACAGCAGTGTAATATATGTGATGAAATAATTCATGCTTAAAGAGAGAATGTATTTTATAAGATTGCAAAATCCAAAGGAGTCTCTGACCACAAGCAGCCCAGGGACAGATGTCGACTTCCGAACGTCGAAATTCCTGAAGGCAGCAGGAGAACAATACCCTGTTTACCTAAACAGCAATTGTCCAGGCCAGCACAGTGAAAGAAACTCTCATGCATATGCGGGGTTACCAAAGAAATCGGGGCACTCCTGCCTCAGGCATAAAAAAACGTATAAAAAACCTCGCTGGAAGCGGCATGTGTGAACAGAGGGAGGTCCGAGGCGACAGAGGTTGGATGTGCGTTCACCCAGCACAGATCCTGGCCTCGACGCTCTCTTTGCGCTGTGGTGGTTTTGAGGACTGTATTTTGGTCGCAGACAAAGATAAATAAAATCTTTTCGCATTTTTGATAATGTGGCTTTTCGACTGATCATTTATAACAGCATCAAGGCAGGGGGCGAGCTCTACCCAGGGCAGCGACCCAGCAACAGGACAGGGGGCACGCGTGTTCCTGCTGGAGGGAGGGCGAGGTGTGCTCTTCCAAAGAAGCAGAGGGTGAAAAATGCATGTATTTTTATGATTGGCTTTCTGCAAATATTAAAATGAATATTATATGTGTTGTGTTAGAAAGTAATGCTGTATTAATTCTCTTAAGTACTGTGTTAAATATAGTTTTAGGTTAGAAAAAAATGTTAAAATAGAAACGATGCTATGTAGGATACTTTTTTTAAAGAAAGGACTCTCAGCAAGATAGCTGCCACAGGACACCCAAATCTTTCAGAGAAAAAGAATTTATTGCCCTCTTATCAGAAGAAACGAACTTCTTCCCACCTCGAAGGCGCTGTTAGGATTCGGAGGAAGAAGTTGACGATGACCAGACAAAATCCTGTGTTTGAATGGACTTTATACACCACGTATGAAGTGTATGAATATGCAACAAGCTATTGCTTTTAAGGGTTAATCCTTTGTTAACGGGAGTTCTTTTTCGGGCTCGTGCTGCCAAGAAAAAGGTACCCGGACATCCGTAACTCTTTGTATTTATTGTCTTATATTGTCCTAATTCAATTTGTCCAAACTATTATTACTCTAATAGTATTACTATTTCTTTACCCATTTTATTACTATTAAACTTTTAAAATTTTAAAAACAAGAGATCGGCGTTTCTCACACAGAGCACTGATTCACTGAACGAGAGTCTCCCCGCTGGGGACATGACAAGAGAATATTCACGCCGCGCTCTGTCACCGTGCAGCGGTGCTACGCTCGCCTCCCTCCCGCCTCCCCGAGCACCCCTCAGCAGGGCGAACGACCGGAGCCCGCCCCGCCACCCGCGGCTCCCTCCGCGCCTGCGCCGTGGCGAGAGGTCGGCGCTTCCCCTTCCGGCCTTGCCGCGGCTCTGTCAACATGGCAGCGGCGCCGGGCGGGCGGCCGGGCTGCCTCCTCTGGGCGGCAGGTGACGGGCGGGCGGTGCCGGGCTGGGCTGCAGGGCACGGCGGCGAACAGCGGCGGGGCTGGGCGGCGGGCAGCGCTGGGGCAGGCAGCAGTGTAGGGAAGCGCTGAGGGGGGCAGGAGGGAAGGGATGCTGTGAGCTGGCGTGGGTGAGCGCCCCGGGTTGGTTCGGGCATCACTCACGGAACCCTTTTCCTTCCCCTCGCAGTGGTTGCACATGTGGTGGCGTCAGGTGCGGGTTTTGTGGAGGATCTAGATGAGTCGTAAGTATTGGGGTGTCTTGCGTAATTGCCAAGATATTGTTTGTCTTCTTGTGGGGAACATGACCCCCGACTTTGTGCGTGGTGTTCTTGTCGAGAAAGCTACACTGGAAGAGGCTGTGACTTTTGTAGCAGGAAGGACAGAGAGGTTGTGGCCTGAAATATCATAGAATATTCTCTGTTGGAAGGGGCCCAAAAGCATCACTGGAGTACAATTCCTGTTCCTGCACAGGACTCCCAGAAAGTCACACCATGTGCCTGAGAGTGTTGTCCAGACCGTTCCTGAGCTCTGTCGGGCTTGGTACCCATTTCCCTGGGGAGCCTGTTCCAGAGCCTAAGCGCTGGATGGGTGTAAAACATTTTCCTGATACCCAACCTAAACCTCACCAGCACAGCTTCATGCTGTTCCCTGGGGTCATGCCACTGGCCACCAGAGAGATCAGATACTGCTCCTCTGCTTCCTCTCCTGAGGAGGTTGTACACTCCCATGAGGTCTTTCCTCAGTCTCACCTATTGAGGAGATTCAATTAATGAAGCTGAGGAACATTTTAATTTTTCAGCTCCTTTAAAGCTGTTACTCTAGTGGTTTTGCCAGAAGTGTTCTTAGGTTTCCTTGCTTGTTCTTTCTTTCTGGAAGGGTAAATATATTGGTGTGTTGGTGCTTGCCTCAGGTAAAGCTGATTGCATTTAACCAAGTTCTTCATTAGTTTGCAGCCTGGCTGCCATGAGGGGTTGGGAAAATGAGTCTAAGTGTGTTCATGCGTGGCCAGAAATGGAAGAGAGAAAGAGGCTGCAGGACCAGTTCATGGCTGCTTGAAGTGCCAGTAGTATTTGTGTAAAAATGTGCCTTTACAACACAGTTAGTCCCAAGACTGTGCAGGAGTTGAAGTTCATAGTCGTGCCATGAGCTTGGTTGTGTAGTGTCAGTGTTGGTGTACTGGTTTGCTGTAGCAGTTTGGTAGCTACATAGTTGCTGTTTCCCATGAAAATTACCCAAATGTTTTTTGGGGTTTTTTTTTGGTCAGATTATCAGGTTGATATCAAGTGCTACAAAGTGCAGCATGATTATTGGAATTGAAAGAGAAGGTATGACTGGTAGGGAGGAGAAGTTGGCATTAGATGACTGCTTTGGGATAAATTCAGCCAGTTAAAGGTGACATTTTCATGAGGTTTCAGTCCACAATAAATTGCATCAAAGAGCTAAACTGTCAGGAAACCACTCACATTTTCACAATATTGCTTGTTAATCATAAGATCAGGTGAGGTGTAGTGATTTTATGGGTGAGGGGATGGGAACATATGGAAGGAGTTCTCAGGAGAGACACAGCAGTGTCTCTGGTCTTCTGAAACAACAACTGAAGCATGGGAACTGTTTGGACTTGGTTTTCAAAACTTGCTTTTTTGTTTTTAAAACATGCTCGTATATTCACGGATTGAAGATGCATTCACTTAGCCTATCTTTGCTCCTACTTCATGTTCCTGTATCATGTTTCCACACGTGTGTGTTTAAATATATTTGCTGTTCTGGAATGACAAATCATGATTCTGTTGTCACATAACTTTTTAAAGTAACTGATAAAAGGAAATCATATTTTAGAACACTTGAATTTTTCAATTACAGAAGCATGTATTTGCAATTGAGAGTAAGAATCGAAGAATTGTTTAGGCAGTTTTTGTGGGTGATTTTTTGTAGCTAATTGGCAAGTGGTGAGAGAGGTCAGAAAACCCATTTAAATTTAATTGAAATTAAAATTTATTTTAAACAATTTAAATTTTAGTTTAACTTTGCTCCAAACCAGAGAGCAGTGACTGGTGAAGTTTCAAGTTTTTCATTTGAGAGACAACAAAATGTTATGGATGTTCTGCTGTTGCTGAAAGCTTTGTGTTCTTTGGAATTTTAGTGGTTGTAAGCAATGGGGACTAGTACAGGGCACAGGTCCCTTTCCTAAGCTTACAGGATTTAGGAGAACAAGGAGCAGAGCGGAGCTGACAGAAGTGCCCAGCTGGGCTGCGGGAGGGTGCACAAAATGAGCTGTGGTTCCTCTTGGCTTGTGCTGCTCTGATAGCAGATCTGCTGCCTCAGGTCAGTGAGGATGTGTGGACTTGTTCTATGGCATAATGGACTGTGATGGGTGTGGACTTGTTCTGGTGGCATAATGAAGCAGATAACTAATCTGACTTAAAAAGGAAGTGGTTTTCTGTCTGTGGGGTGGCTCAAACCAGGATCAGAAGCATCAAAAATGGTGCAAGAGGGAAGCAAGGAAGAGATACAGTAGCTGGGTTGTTTTGGAATTGTGACCTCGGTGTTCAGTTTTGCTTCATGCTGTTTTTTTTTTTAATTGTTCATGATTAAGTGGGGGCTGAGAGAACATTTGATCATGTGGCTGGGAAGATGTATGGGTTTGAGACAAATAATTTTGATTCAAGGATGTGCAACATTTATGCCATCTTCCCATCAGTGTGATTGTGTTTCTGTCAGCTGACAGAGGCTTGCACAGAACAGTTAGAAGAGACACTGAAATTTTGTGCCTGGAAAGCATATTTATAGGGCCTAGAAACAGCATCTTCAGAAAATGCTTCACTGCTCATTTGTAGACAGATTTCTGGTTTTCTTCAGCAGTGTGAAAGTGAACTTCCTTAACATTGTCTGGTAATTTAATCATTGACATTAGCAAAACTAGAGTGAGTTTTGATAGGGTTTTGTTATACTTCAGATTTTAGTTTCTGTGGAAGTTGATTAGAAGTATGTTGAAACTTTTCATTACTATAAAAAGTACAGTGTTTTTTATACAATATTAAACTCTGTTGGAAAGCTCAGCCTCCAGATGTTTCATTCTTTCTCTCTTTTCTTTCTGTGTGCTGGCAAGGTAGCAGTCTACCTTTCTCAGTACTCTAATGCTCTTTACAATTTGCCATAACAGCTGTACTGTGGCAGAGGAAGGAGAACATTTAATTGTAAATTCTTCTTATGCAAAGAAAAAGTGATATGCTAAATTGAAGCACAGCCTAGGATCTTATGATTCAGTAACTGCTTTCTGCCTCTTGCATCATAGCCAATTATTTGGCATTGTTACTGGAAGTTAGCTGTAGCTCTGTTAGACTTCTCAGGAGATGCTGGCCTCTTAGTGGTTCTTTCATTAGCTCTATAGTGCTTGGGGTGGTGAGGTAAATTTTTAGTGAGGTTGTCAACTAAGCAATTTTGTGACTTAAAAATGTTGCTTTCTATTAGCAGTTCTATAGCATAGTCTCTGCAAATACCTTTCCTGCTGATGTACAGGCACAGCAGCCTTGGTATGCCATCAGTAAAATAGGCTGGAATTTACCAGTGAAATGCTGCAATTCTGAGTTTCAAACACTCAACACTGTAATTAGATTGTATTCATGATTTCTGAATTATTTCTGTCAAACAGCAAGCCAATTATCAGCCATAGTATTTCTTCAAGACCATTATGGAGTGTTACAGATTCATCTTTAAATGAAATATAATAAATTCTGCCTCCTGCTTATGGGCCATTTATAGGCATACTGCATATTGGGAACTGACAAGTTGAGCTATAACTTGTATTAATTGGATCATAGGTCCACACTTAGGCATAATTATATGTAAATATCTCATTTTGCAAGAAGAGTGGTGCAGCTGAAATGCTGTACCATGTATGCCATAGTGTGTGACTTTAGTCCCAGTCCTAGTCACTTACAAAGTGTGTCTTGTACAAAAATAAACCTTAGGTTAAAGTTCTAGCTAATTTAATTCCCTACACAGAACTAGTCAACTAATGCAGTAATTCATATGATGTTGTAGTGACAACAGTGAAATGTGTAAGCAGCATTTTGGGAGATACCAAAGAACTTTGATTTATCAAGCTTAGTTTTGTATTAGAGATTTTAGAATTCAGTGACAGATTTACAGTTAATAACACCAGTTAGTTAATTTAAATGCCATTTGTCTAGCATTAAGAAAATTCAGTAGCACCCCTTTATCTCTGGATTTTATCAATAACTTGATCATTTTTATTCCATTAACTTGATTTCTTGGTTGTGTGCAACTTTAATAGAACTATAAACTGACACGCCTATAGTAGAATTTTAAAGGAAGTTGAATTAAAATTGCTTTGCATGTTAATATTAAAGATAATTTAGTTAGTTTGTGTTTAATAAGGCTAAGATTAACAGTTTAAGCCAATACTCAAAAGATCTGTATTACTTGGTATATAAAAATACAACCAAATATATTTAATATATATTAAATATCTTTAATATATATTAACCAAAAAACCAAATATATTTAATATAACTAAGGCAATTGAAAAATACTTCTTCTCCCTAGATTCCACATGCTAGTCAAATATCTTCTGTGTGTTTTGGTGTGTATTCTTATTTCTTGCTGTTTTTCTGTTTTGTTGTTTTGGGGTTTTTTTGTCTTAGGAAATAGTTAGAGAAACCTAATTGGCACAGCTGTGTGTGTAGTGTCAGGTAGAGGGACAATATTACGCTAAAAAATAAGCATCTCCTCTGTTTCTCCACCCTCAAAGAAAGAAACAAACCAGAAATCTTGTATCTATACCTTTATATTAACCTTATTGTAGAGTTTTTCTATTTCATACATACATTTCACTATTTTATTTTCAGATACATAACTTATTACTTTCATTTTTTCCCCTTTCCAGGTTTAAAGAAAACCGTAAAGATGATATTTGGCTTGTGGATGTGAGTATCTCAGAAAAACGGGAAGTTCTGCTGGTGGAAATCAAAAGGCAGAAAGCACAGTGCTACACCCTGTAGTCAAGCTGCTTCATTGCTTGGAAAATTGTTTGTACATGATGCAGAAAAACTTCATGACAGTGATTCTGACAGGATAGATAAGCAATCTGCTGTTCAGGCTGAGCCAGGAATAGACTGAATAGACTGCTGAATAGGCTTCAGTCTATGTTTTGCAGTCCTTTACAAAGGAAAGCAGATTACCTAACACACTCAGGAGGTGATAACCTCTGTTGAAAATTTTTATAATTCCTTTCATTAAATATATCAGCTGATTTGTGTTCTAGACTTCTGTTAGCACTGAAAGACCAAATATATGAGACCCCTGTTACTTTTCTAAATTGTTTGGAAAGACTCAGTGCCCCTTATTTCAGGGACAAAGAGTTTTTAAAAAGATTGAGTTTGCTTGTGAATGAGGTAACATTCCTTTTCTCACCCAAATACGTACTGTAATTCTCAAAATTCTGTTACTCAGATTAGGGATTTTTTGAGTGGGAAAAACTATATGAGCTACTTCAGAGTTATCAGCAGTGTATAGCAAAACAAAATCCAACTTTTGTTCAATTGTGACCTTATCTTGTAATACCAAAACATTGATATCTTCTGCCTGTTGACAAATTCATATTTCTGGATAGATTGTTTATACGATCTTCTGACTTTCAAAAAAAATGTTATCATGCAGTCTATTCCTAAATAAGAAATCATATAGTAGTGCAGCAGTTTAATGTATTCTTTTCAAACTTGTGCATTCATGTTAAAAGTAAGACTAAATCATAAATGTTGCTTGTCATGCTAACCTTTTAACTTGCAATTTAATTAAGACATATAGAGTACCAGGACTGGAAAATAAGTATTGCTAATAATTTGAGGGTTAATTGTAGGATCAATTTCTACTTTTTTTTTTTTTTTTTTTTTTTTGTGAAATTTATTTGCTTCTCAGTTTTATGCACCTTGGTGTGGCCACTGTAAGAAACTGGAGCCTGTGTGGAATGAAGTGGGCATAGAAATGAGAAACATGGGTTCTCCAGTAAAAGTTGGGAAGATGGATGCAACTTCCTTTTCTAGTAAGTATGGTTTTTTTAGGGGTAAGTCATTACAGCCTCTGTTTTGAAACTAATTTTTTTTCCTTGTAGTTGTTCTTCTGTCATAGCACAAGTACGAAAACAGTAATTGTAAAAAATTTTCCTGATTATTTTTCCTTCCAAAAGTGACAACTTTCTGTAGTGTGTGCTTTTTATATGCGCATTTGTTTCTGCTTGAATAGGGAATTCTTCCTGACAAATGGAAAGTAAAAGCCTCTCAAAGATCTGCTTTTGATATGCCTCTTAGAGTACTGTTATATAAGCACTTTTGTGTGGTGTGTCTCTGGAGAGCATCCAGTTTTAGGTTCCTTCTGTTACTGCTGGAGGAGTGCCCGTGCTCTTGCACTTACTCATTTCAGGTAATCGGTCCTGAAACTCTTTCACAAAGCGTGCTGAAATAACTGAATTCATTGCATCACTGATCACTGCTCAGCTGATTTCTTCCCATGTTTCTCTGTAAATGTCTTCTCAAAGAACCAAATTTAGTGCTTTCAGTGCCTTTTTGCTTGCTGATGCCTTTCATATGTGCCGACATTTTCAGAGAAAACCCCAAACCTTCGCTGCTCAGAGGAGTGGTTTTGTAGACGTGAGAGGATTGTTGAATGCTTCACAGTACTTCCTTTGTGTTTGTGTGCTTCTTTATTGTCAATTTGCTTAAATCTATGGTGAACCAGGAGGATACTTAAAAGAGTAGGTATAGGGAGGAGTGGGGCCCAAGTGAGATCTACATGTAATAAAATTTTGTAAATACATGTAGTGTTTTTAGTTAATATCCATTCAACCTGATTATTCAGGTTTGTTGTATTTGCCTAAAATGTTATGCAGAATACTTTTCTCAGTGGTATTCCAGTTTTTCCTGTGCTTAGATATGGGAGAGTGTGGTCTTTTGAGATTAAAATCATTTTGCCTCAAAGACCAATTTATTGTATATATCTTTTTCTGTAAAACCAAATAAATATGACTTCATGTTTCATCTTAAAAATACTTATTTTCTATGGAAAAGTAAGTCTGGAGAACTAGAAGTTTCAAGTTGATGCAACCAGGTAACTTCAAAACTGGGAATACATTTCATGGTTCTCTGACTTTCCAGTCATGTATATAAAATTCTAAATCCTATAAATTGTATAAAGTCTTACCCTGAAATATTTGTATTTGTCATCCTGTTACTGAAATCTTGTGGTTTATACCCAGAACAGAATTGGTACTATGTTTTTGTTATATAATTAATTTTTACTTATATGAAAATCACTAAAAGCTGCAAGGGTTCCTTTGTGCCCTGGAAAAGATTTTCTTCTCAGATTTGCTACCGGTTTCATAGTGTCTGATAAATCTTTTAAAATAGTTTTTTACTCTCATTTTCAAAGAGGAAATTTTACATCTGAATACAAAAAACTCCACTCAGCTTAATACCATTGCAGTCTAAAGATTCTCTGAAATCAAAGTAATTCAGTCTTGAAAACATCAGTAGGAAATGCAGCTGCAATGTGTTCATGTCACTAGGAAGGAACGTGAGTGGTTTGCTCTGCGTAGGAATATGAAGTAGTATGAAAGAGCTGAACTTTGGGAAGCTTGTTGTCAGAGAGCTGAGATCACAGGTGAACATATAAATCATCCAGTAAATGTTACCTCTGGTGGCTCTGTGGAATGAGGATACAGCTCTTGCATCAACAGAGCAGTCACCTGCTGTGGCATCAGTTTAATTTTCAAGGTGTTTGGCCTCAGGAGTCCGCTGTGTGAGAGCAGAGTAGAAATACATCACACCTAGGGCTGCCACAAGTGCTGCTGTTTGCCTCTACTGTATTCTTGATATCAAGAAGTAGAGGTGATGATGTAAGTAAGTAATTTCCATGAAGATGAGAGAATTTTGGTAATTCCCATGGCTGGAATGTTTAAAAAATTATTAAAAATTGTCTCTTCTCCTTCTCCTAAGCACACACAAGAGCTGTACAAGGAGAAATAAACTGTTGACAGCTCTTGTGATTAAGTGCTCTAATACACATTTTAATGCATTGCAGTTCTGTGTAGTAGAGCTGTAAGAGAAAAGGATCAGAATCAAATTGATCCTCATGTGTATTTCTTAGAACAGTTGTCTTTGATTAGATGCCTGTAGGTGAGCTGCTGGTTTTATTTGTAGTGCTGTGCAATAAGGTACTTGCACCCGATTTAGGTGAACAACCTTGGGGTCAATTTCTAAACTCTTTGCACAGAAGGCATCCAACATCTGCTTGCTGTGGCGTGTTTTTGTAGCTTCAGAATGATTTTGTAACAAGCATTGATTCTAGGTGCTTTCTGAGTGCAGGGATTGTTGCTCAACAGGGAGTTGCACAAGTATTGCCACAATTTTAGACTTATTTAATCCTTTTTTGAGATTGTGTAGTTTAACTTTTGGAAAAAACTGAATTTGATGTAAAGTGTAGTTGAAGGTGGCTGTTGCTATGTTCACAAGTGGAAGGGTGGTTGCAAGTTATACTCCTCCAATTGGTGGAAGCAAGATAAAAGTTTTTAAAAAGATCTGAGGTGAGGGAAAAAGTTCTGCAGTTGTCTTACTTTTAATCACTTCAGTAAACATCAGGTAAGTATCTGATTAGAAAGCGCCTGCTTCTGGTAAGGTTCAATGATAGTAGACATTTACTTGTGTGGAGTATGATTTAAAAACTTTTTTGTAATAACTGCAGTATGATTCTGCATTTCTCATTAGGCATTTCTTTCAAGTATTAGTATTTACAGCTCTTCATCCTCAATGCTTAATTTTTGCCTCTAAATTTTCTGTCAATTGTATGTGCATATTCAATGCATGCTGCTTTTGGTGAAAGCAGACCAAGCATGTCTGTCTAGAGGATTTCTCATGACATTTGAGTTGTGGCACATGAATTGGGAGGCTATCCTGGCACCCTGCAGCACCTCTGAAAGAAGTCTAAAATTTAATGATGTACCTTAATAACGGCAGGCTTTTTTTTTAAGCAAGTAAAGTAATCCATATTGAGCTAAGTGGTATTTTTTTCATTTGTTTTTGTGGCTTGAATAGTAAAACATGTTTAAAGATTAAGGTAGGAGAGAAAAAAAAGTCTTGGTTCACTTTAGCATGAACTCATTTCTTTCAGGTATTGCATCTGAATTTGGAGTGCGAGGCTATCCAACAATTAAGCTGTAAGTCGATCCTTCTTATTGAATTTCTATCAATGAATTCATGACAAAAAATTTAAAAAATCTAAATGACTGTCCATTTAGAAGTCTCAAATTGTGTAATGTATAGTCCAGTACAATGTCACATTAAATAAAAACTCAGTGGTCCTAAGTACTTTTTACTGTGGACATACTGGGGATTTTAGCAGGTTATTGTTTAACCAAACAGTATTCCTAATGGATGATAATAAATCTTGTCAAGTTAGTTTTTTCAAAAAAGGAAGCAGAGATGTTCAGCTTGATAATCTTTAAGGATGAAAATTTTCATGCCGTATAGAGGAATTGAAAATTCCTCTGAATTTCCTAAATCTCTATGCATTTAAAGAAAGCCTGTCAGCATTAGTAAAACTGACTTGAATACTTTGCTAATGCAAGCATGCTACATCCACTCTCAACAGAATACTGTAACCTGACCAACACTTCACTGAAGCATAATACATAAATTTGAAAGGTTTTGCAGATCATTTGATACATTTCATTTATAAAAAAGCATTAAATAAGTTTATATGCTTTCCTTTTACAAGGACTAATCCCTAAGTAGTATAGATGTTGAGTGGGTTGGGTTTGGTTTGCGTGTGGGGTGTTTCATCATTTTAGGGAGGCTTTTTAATATGGTCATAAACAAGTGTTCTGTGTGCTCTAAGTGTTCTAAATTATCTGTATGCTTACAAAGTGAGCACTGTGCACTAGAAGAAAGAATTGTAAAAGGATTTTAAGTATTTCAACAAATCAGTGAGTCAGATACTGTGTAAATAAGCTTTTATTCCATAATACCATTGTATTGCATTATTGAGTTTTATATTTTACTGACCACTTCTTTGGCTTATCACTGACTGTAAACATGAAGGTTGAGAAATCTTGTATGTACAAATGTAGTTTAGATGATTGCTTTTCTGTTCTTTTTTTGTCTGTTTGTCTAGCTTGAAAGGTGACTTGGCCTACAACTACAGAGGACCTAGAACCAAAGATGATATAATTGAATTTGCTAATAGAGTGGCAGGGTAAGTATACTCTTCTCAGAGACTGGTTCTGCTGACTTCAAACTTATGTGGGACTTTGAAGTGGGCCAAGACCTCTTTAAAAAAGAACAAGATACTGAAATAAAAAAAAACTATATGTGCTATGAGTGTGGCTGCATGGGAGACTGGTGCTAAGTTAAGATTATTTATATCTAAGGCCACATTTTCTGGGTGTTGTGCTTACATTCAGAATTTTCTCTCTCAAATGATGGAGACTTTACTGTGGCCTTCCACTGTATAAAGACATCTCCTAAGAAAGACAGTTTTTATCAAGGTCTGTACTGACAGGATAAGGGGAAATGATTTTCAACAGAAAGAGGATAGGTTTAGAAAAAATATTAGGAAGAAATTCTCTACTGTGAGGGTGGCAAGACACTGGAACCAGTTGCCCAGAGAAGTTTTGGATGCCCCATCTGTGCAAGTGTTCAAGGCCAGTTTGGGTGGGGCACTGAGGAGCCTGGTCTGGTGAAAGATGTCCCTGCTCAGGGTGGCAGGGTTGGACCAGATGATCTTTAAGGTCCCTTCCAGTCTAGCCTAGTCTGTGATTCTGTGACCAGTAAAAGGCATCCATGTTTAAATCATAGCAGCATTTTGTAGTAAGATCTGAATTTCATATTTTAAGTGTCCTGTTTGAGGAACCTAATATGTTACTTGGTTGGGGAGCGGGGTGGGAGGGAATGTGCTTTTTTTCTTTTAGTATAAAATATAATAATAATAATTCTTTTAGTAATAAATAGAAAAACTAAATTAATTTTCTAAATTTTGGAATTTATTTTTTGAAAAACGTTACAAAAAACTGTATGACATTTTCTTGTGAATTTTTATTTGTTTGAGTTTTGCAGGTTGCACAAACTGAGATTTTTCTATGTCTTTGTTTCCCTTTCCAGACCTCTCATCAGGCCACTTCCTAGCCAGCATATGTTTGAGCATGTGCAAAAGAGACATCGTGTACTTTTTGTGTATGTTGGTGGTGAATCTCCTTTAAAGGTTTGAACCTTGATTAAATAAAATTACTTCTCTTGGCTATTTAGGGAGTCATTTTAAAAATCTTTCAAAATACTGAAGTGCATGCTTGTAACAAATTCTTGGGTTTTTTTACATTTATCTTTTACAATCTTATGCCATAAATATGTTTTCAAATTGCTCTTTGAAGATAAAGTATGTGACAAAGCTTTTGTTTGACACATACTAAAAGTTCAGAAATTAAAAAAAACATTGTTTGTATTTTTTCAGGAAAAATACATTGAGGTTGCTTCAGAACTAATAGTTTATACATACTTTTTTTCTGCCTCAGAAGATGTGCTGCCTGAGGTAAGCTGTTTCCATTCCTACTGCTTCCCCAGAAATGGCATTTTTCTCCTCATCTATGTAATTTTGCTGTTTTGATGGCAGAGAGGTGGCTTTTTACAGTATGTTTGGCTTTGGTAGATATCTGGGTAATTACACTGAAACATGTAATGTTTGACTCTATATGGGAAAATAATACAACCCAAATTCCAGTCTGTCATCGCTTTGTTTGAATTAATATGACTGAACAAGGCCAAAATACTTGTTCAGTCATATTAATAAAATTAATCAGAGGATGAGCAGAAGTCAGTGTGGGCCACAGAACTTGCTCAAGAAAGTAGATAGTTGGATTTTTACCCAGTGCAAAACTCTTGTTGCTCCCAACAGTCTTTTCACCAAACACTTTTAAAGCTAATCAGGAGTTTTTAGCATGAATTACTGCTGTTTCCTGATTTAGCAGAAGTGAAGAGGAAGTTACTTTCATCTTGTACAGTACAGCTGATCAACACGTTAATGTGCCCCAGGCATCAGCCAATCCAGTCCACTGGCTGCAGAATTCTCTTGTGGCTTCTTTTAAGACTTCTGTGATAAGGAAGTTGTTTACAGTTCACCACAAGGGTGGAAAAAATTGATGTTACTGTAGTGAATCTAAGCATTGTTGCTTACTTGTTGTAACAAAATTAAAAGACTTTTTCATTTATTGTTATCTCCAAGTGAGACCTAAGTCTGCCCCATGCCTACTTATATGTGACTTTGATGTCACTTGGTGATTAATGGGGTAACAACTAGCATAATTTGGTTTGTTGTTTTGTGGGGCAAACTTAGGCAGCTGCATTTTACAACACCATAAATAGGACTGGCCTCTTTACAAATAGTGCATTGTTCTCCAGTTCTCCAGAAGCCTTGTATCAAAAGCTACCTTAATTTAAATATTGCTATTTGCACTTCAGCTCCAGTTGAGCAAGAAAAGTACTGTTCAGTTGTGCAGTGGAAAGAGTAAAAAAGGCTGGAAGTCTTTGAGGTTCTGTGATCACACTGACATAAGCAGTGAGCTCTTTTTTCCCCCAGAAGATAATTTCCCACCAGTGTCATTTAAGCTGAAGTAGTGATGGTGTTCAGTATTCTACGGAGATGCAAAAATGTTCAGAAATTTGTGGTTGTGAGTTGTTATGAGCCTTTGCATTACAGTGTTCACTGTTAGGCTTTGTTTCATCACTTTAGGTAATATTGTTCCAAGCTTAAGGCATCTTTCACAAGCTTGAAGCTGTACACAGATTGATTTGTCCTTCAACGATGTTAAATTAGGTTTTAGGCAAGTGAGAGAACAAAGCATCATCTGGGACTACCTTCTTGATTGTTCATATCAGCTATTATATTATTTATAGATTACTGCTTTTAACTTTCTTAACTTTCAAGAAAGTTAATGCAGAATGACAGAAGGCATGTCATTTGGAAATGATGCTGTCCTTTACCTTTCCAAAACATCAGGAAATCAGATGATTCAGATTACATGATCAAAATTAAGCTTATGATACAGTTCTTTCTTAACCAGAAATACTGTTAAAATTTTAACTTAGAATGCTAGCAAGCTGTAAGCAGTAGATGCAGTATTTTTTCTACGGCAGTTCACTAAAAACATGAGTTGTAAAATAAATTTTTTTTTAAATAAAATTATTTTGAGTTCTAAGAAGAAAATTTCTACAGCTTGCTGGCCATCGTGAATACCATGTTTAGCATGGTAATACAGGCTTTTGTTATTTGTCTAAATTAGGTCTGTTTGCAGCCCTGTGTGCTGAAGCTTTTTTCTTTATATTCCCATCAGTCTGAAGCACAGGAAATAGCTCAGATTTAGTGGCACATGTTACTGGTGGTACTATTTACTCTGCAAAATTGAGTGTCCATTTAGTGGAGGCAGCAGTATGACAGGTATGCTGACAACAGCACAAATTGGGAACTGAAAGCATGATTGATAAAACCCTCAAGTTACAATTTCCTAGCTAGAGTCTCCATGTCCAATCCATAAACTGCTCATGCTACTGCAGATCTCAGTAAAAATCACATTTCTTTTATGCTTCGTGAGATCTACTTCTCAAAAATATATTTATGTTGCATTATTTTTAATATACAGAAGCTGATAAATTTATCTTAGTACATGTAGGCAAAAAATATTTAGATATACTTAGAGATTTTCCTCATGTACTACATTTACATGTTTTCAGATTTTTTTTTTTTTTTTTGCTTAAAAATCTTTTAATCTTCCATGGATTGATTAAAACCTGACTCTTTCAGTATGTGACATTGCCTGAATTACCTGCTGTTATGGTCTTCAAAGATGGAACTTACTTTGTTTATGATGGTAAGTAAAAGTGGACTTTACCTTAAGACAAGATATTTAAAGCATATATGGAGAAACTGGAGTTGGGATTTTTTGAAGGGTATGTAGGGATACTTGGAAATTCTTCAGTTTTAGGATAAATAGCAGCTCTTTCGTGAAGGAAAAGAGAGAAAATTTACTAGTTCTTCCACAACAAAATGCAAGGAATTTCGCATTGCAAAGGATTTTGCAATTTTGCATTTTGCAATGCAAGCAATACTGAAGTTGAAGTGGTGATGTTTGCTTTATGTTTTCAGTAAGATGTAACTTGCAGTATTGCAGTTTTGCCTGCATTAACATGCTTAGAAGAGTTACTGCTTCCCTCACTGTACAAATTCATCACACACATAGACTACTTTACCTGGTTTGTTCAGTGTGTAAGCTGTAGAAAGGCCCCCTGAAACTGGCAGTGTTTTATAGCATTGCTGTTTCTACAGTGTGTATATGCAGTACATAAGGCCAGTACGCCTGCCACTGCTGTAAAAGTGTGTATCTGTGTATATGTGTGCACATCCATATGAAAGTATTACATTGTGCTCAGACTGTACCATCAGGCATGTTAGAAGCACGTACACATACTCAGTTACATTGCATAGCTGGGCTTGGAGACACACCACTTACTTTCAAAAGCATCTCCTCTTGATTCACATTGTTTCAAATGCAAGTTTTCACTTTAAGTTGGAAAGACATCACTCAGAGATTGTTCTGCAGGTTTAATTTCTTAGGATAAGTAGTATTCTTTGTGTCCTCATAGAATGGATGTACTTGTCTTCCTCTCGAGTTTGTTGTTTCCAAATAAAAATTCACTCTACAGCCTCCATGGTTTGCATTTAATTCTTTTGATCTCTTTTAGCAATCTGGGAAAAGGAAAGCTTGTCAGAGAAACACTTCTTTTGCTCTGTGGCCTGCTTGCTTTTTCCACACCTTCTGAAACAAATACAAAAACTGTAATAATTCAGGCCTTTAATTTACTTTGTAAAAATTTTACTTTTTTATAATGTACCAGAAATATTATTGGAAGTCAAATCATGAAGACGTATTTTAAGAGACTGAATAAAGTTTTATGTGCAACTGTTAAAACTGGCAGAAATATGAAGAGCTCACTATAAGGAAAAAGTTATAGCAAAATGCACTTCATTGCCCTGACCTTTGTCTTGTTTTGGTTTGGGATTTTTCCCCCTCTGTAGTAGGGGAAATGGATGCAGATCCATGGGATGTGTTGTGCTTGGAATTGCTTGCTGTTACCTCACAGCAGATAATTGTTAACCTGAAATTATTGATACTTCAGTCTTTATAATAGAATTTGAGACAAATTATTTATTGTGCATTTTTTGACATAAAATGCAGCATATATGTATATATGTTTTACTTGTGGTTTAGATCTAATTGATGGTATGTATTAGAATTTCATTCTTAATAGGTTAACACATCTAGGATCTTAAACTAGCCTTCAGTAGATTGTCAGTCATACATGATTATTGGTTCATTTATGTTCACAGTGCTGTTTAATGCATCTGTTTTTTCTTCATCTTTCTGTTTCATTTAAGGACTCTCACAAATACTGCTTTCTGTATTTTTGTATCTCTACTTGACAAGTTATGTACACACACCCCTTTAAAAGCAGGGTTTAAACCTGTTACTTTCTGCACTGGATCACAGTTAGCTTCTAATATAGTATCATTTATCCTTGATTTGGAAAATAAAATTATCAAATCGACTTTTCTTGCTTTTCTATAATATGCTTTTTTGTTCAGTGATTGAAAATAGCTTTAGAAGTTTTAAAACTTTAAATGCCCTAAGTGTGATAATTGATGTAACAAGGGTAAAAGGAAAAAGGGAGAAAAATTAGTGGTTGCCTCATTAGTACTGAAATAGTAAATCTGATGGTCCACCTCTTAAAAAAATGTATGTAATCCTTTTTTTTTAATGTCAGAGTATGAAGATGGTGATTTGTCATCCTGGATAAACAGAGAAAGATTTCAAGGCTACCTTCATGTAGATGGCTTTACTCTGTATGAACTTGGAGATACAGGTGAGATGCTGCTGCTGCTAAACCATTTGACACTATGTACTAAACTAAAGTAAGAAAAGTCAAAAGAGTACTAAGAACACGTTTTTAAACTTTAGAAATTAATATCAGATTAGAGCTGATAGTTGCAGTATTTTGTTGATGTTGAACTGACCTGTGACTAGAAGTTTCACATACAGTCTACACTAGTCCATTCCTCACAACATAAAAGTTAGTGTGTCTAATCCTCTGATAATCACAAAAATTAGTAGGACTTTTAATTTAAGAGCACCTTACATTTTGCATAAGTTTCATGTTACCTCTCGCAATACATGCAGGGAATTTTAAAACTAGATTTAGAAGTATCAAATATGGATTGTCCAGATATCTTGTATCTAGTGGATTTAGATATCTTTGAAATAGATGTGGCAAGAACAGGAGAGGAGCATGTATTGAAGTGGACTTTTCCCAGAAAACTTCAGCTTTCCTTTAGCAAAAGTTCTACAGGCCAGATGAAAATTTTGCAGTCAGGCGGCCTCTGGAAAAGGCACACAACTTGTACTGCTCTTAAGGTTTATACACAACTGAGGTACCAGTGGAAATACTCTTAAGTGTTGATTTTTCCAGGCCAGGACATCTTATCATCCATATTCCATTTCAAAATACTTAGATTCAATCAACACTGAGTTGTTTCAGGTTTTAAAGAATATGAAGTATCTCTGTTCTTACATGTTTATAAAGCTAATATTGTTACACCTACATTTTGAATGGTTATTTACAGAAATGCTGTTGGGAGTTGTTTAAATATAAGTTATTTCTTCCTGTTACATTTTTGACTAACAATTCCTCAAAAACAGAACCCAAAACTTTATTAATACACTGGAGAAGCCATCATTTACTTTAAAGAGCTTTATGTATTAATACATAGTACCTGGAATTTATCTACATCATCTTTTGCATTCTAAAGGCCAAGTCTCCTGGTGTATTTATTAGGTAACATATTAGGGTGGAAAGAAATGGGGAAAAATTGAGAACTGATGTATGGAAGAAGTGGAATGGGGAGAAGCTACTATTTCACAAGGAATTATGGAAATGAATCATAAGTCTTGCCCTTAAAACCCTTCAGTATTACTTGAACAAGAGTGACTTAATTTTTGAGGGGAATGCTTCCTGTGGCATGGTGATAGGTAGGAGCTGAGCAATTGATGGTCTTGATGGGGAGGGTTTTGAGTGAATTGTGGCATGTGGAGAGAACTGAAAAATCAGCCCTCTGGAGGCTTGGGTTAATATGGTTGATGACTGACTGCACTGTTAACAGATCTACTTTCCTAACTGCAAGGCTTTGATCTGGAGAAACTTTGGGCAGCTTTATAAACATACTTTTATCTGATTGACCATAGCACTCTTTGGGTTTGGAGATTTTTTTCTTTTAATCAGAAAAACTTCACAAAGTAAATCTTGAAGAGATTGGTATATTCTGGTGTTGACCTTTAAGCTCATCTGTCAGAGGGCTGTGAACTAAATTGTGTTTCTGATGTCATGAATTTTGGGCTCTGCCAGTACATTTTCCAGTTTTTTTTCCTTAATGCTCACAAGAGTATGAAAAATAGTTGTTAATAAATCCATATAATAGTGATTTAATCACTTACAATCAGTTTGTAATTGCTGCTATATAATACAGGTCTCCATAGCCTCATATTTAGCTATATGTAAATATGCAGCTTGAGTAGGAAATTAATTTTTATCTGCATTTTCTCCCTTTTGACTTCTTTCTGTAGATAGGCTTTTCATGCAATGCTAGTGGTGTGGCATTGAGCTCCATCTTAATTTATTTTCAGTAGCTTTAAGATCACAGCTCGGTCAGCTTGAAGAGGCTCTTTGGCTGTGATTCGTGTTTATACTTAGAAACTTATTCCTGTCCCTGGAAAGTACCTGATCTTCTAAGTTGACATATTTCCCATTGGAGAATGTGTGTTTCTTTTTAAATGGTTTCAAGAATTTTATTCCTTATTTTAGGAAAACTTGTGGCTATCGCAGTCATTGATGATAAAAACTCTTCAGTGGAACATACCAGGTACAGAATTAAGTATTGGTAACCCTATGGAAGAGATGTGCTGGTATGACATAAGGAAGTTTGGAAGTTGCTTAAGTATTGAGAAATATAGGTTAAATGAGTGGGTTAAACTTGTAAATGTTCTGACTTAGTGTACTAATTTTACTTAATTTATGGCTTGGTCAAAGCACATGTGAGTTCACTGAGATGGTGGGAGTTCCTGTATCACTTTTTTGCCATTTGTTAATGGGATCACAGGAGCTAATGGTGATCTCATAGCTTTTGAAAGCTGTTGTGTCACCTTTTAAACAAAGACAAAAGTGCTTGAGTTCAGATGACTTTGAGATGAACTCAGTGAGTTTAAACAAATGACTGTACTTCAGTTCACTCACATTGAAAATGAAGCTAGTGATGCTTATATATTAGTTGTCTGTGGAACTTTAAACAAGGGATGTTTTTGCTGGGGTTGGAGTTTGCCAAAGAGACTGAGAGGAACAAGACCTTCCCTCATCCCATTCTGGCTGCATATACAGACTAAAAAAATTCTGTTCAAGTACTGTGTATGCTATTTTCAACCTTTAGGAACTAAGCAAGATGAACAAGGTGTTTTTTTATAGTCCTTTTTGCTGATGAGGTATGAGTTGCTGCTTACTGGGGAAATCTCAATGTTTATTGTTTGTATTTAGCAGGAGTTTATCCTGGATATCCATGCCAATTTTTTTCCTTTCAGATTAAAGTCGATTATTCAGGAAGTTGCCAGAGATTATCGGGATCACTTTCACAGGTAGGGACTCTGGGACGCGCATGGGACTCTGATGTTTTAATACTTCTTCTGCATTAATCTTTCTAAGACAGCAGTCACTTTTTTTTTCCTAAGTGAAAAACGTTACAGTGTGTGCTTTTATATTTTTATACTGATATTTAATAGAACCATTTCATTAACTGACTGTGTTTGATAATGCTGTGTTCTAGATCATCACTTTTTTTGAATTACATTTCTAAGTGTGTGCTCTCATTTTCAGTTATAGGAAAAATGTTAATGGAGAAGTTTTGCTGAAACCCACTATTGCATTTTCTTTTTCATAATTTTATTTCTAACTGCTTCTCTTTCAGGGATTTCCAGTTTGGCCATATGGATGGAAATGATTACATTAATAGTTTACTAATGGAGTAAGTAAATTCTTATTTGAATATCTTTCTTCGGTTGTATTTGTTACCAAATGTATTTAATTGATAATAATCTTACAGAAATTTCTTGGCTTTCATGACTTAAAAAAAAACCACTGTCATCAGAATTCAGCCTGTACTGTAGTATCAATTAATTGTTAAATTAAATGGTATAAATACATAATTTAATGTTAGATGTTTAGCTTACTGATAATGCTGATTAACAAAGCTTATCTTTTAGGTCTACTTTGTTAAATTTCTGTTAGAGTTGTGAGGCTTTCATTCTTGGTGTATCTTTATGACATGCATAGAAATGCACTTCTGCAGAGAAGCATAGAATGCGTGGAAGATGCTGTCTGCACTTGATATGTACATGGTATATTTTGAAATATATAAATGGTTTAGCAAGATGCTTGACAGTTGCCCTTACTATGATCCTTTTCTAAAACATGCATAATTAGAGTTGAGTTGCTTGGCATTTGTAGTTCACTACTTCTTCTCCTCTGGCCTTTGGAGGTCTGAAAGACAGGAAAACCAGGAGTCAGTATTATAATTCTTGAAGTTTTCCAAATCCATTTCTCAGGGATCAAAACATTAATTAAGCATGTGTTCATGATCCTTAAAGATTCTAGAAGCTTTATACAGACCCAAAAGAACAAGGTCTGTATTTCTCTAGAATGTCTGTAGATTAACTCCTGCTTTAAAAACAATTCTCTCCATAAAAATTATGTGATATGATTGAACTAGTGCTTTATAATTGCCAAAAGTGAGACCTCCCTCACTTCATTAATTGCTTCTCCTGTGCAGGCTCTTATGTCTGTCTGCTGAGCTCTTTCATCCTGTTTATCTGTCAGAAAAGTGTCTGGTTTTTGTCTGAGCAAGTAGGGAAGTTACTTTGCTGATTCAACAATGTGAATGTTATTCCCTTCTACTCTGCTGAGTATCAGCACAGATGTGCAGAGAAGCAGGGAAGGGAGATGAGATACCTGGGAGGAGGGAAATTAAGGGAAAAAAGACAGAACTGCCACTTGGAGTGGTAGTGATCTAGTGGCAAGGTCTGTTCAGCTGGTTTGTTTCACTGAATCTGCAAAATGCCTGATTTTGTTATTTGTAGTATATGGAAAGTTCTGGTTCAAGTACTCACCAGCTTTTAATTATTTTCTAAACCTAGTGTATACCTTTCAAGCATGAGCAGGAATTTGCGAAAGAATGCAGCAAATTATGTTCAAAGCAGTGGCTCTTCATGTGGCTACATGAATAATTCGAGTTTAAAAAAAAAGTATTGCAACTGCTTCAGTTTGTCACCAGGTGGCAGCAAGTAGAAAGAGAAAAAATCGGAATAATGAGAAATGTATCACAAAACACTGTGCTAGATGTACATAGGAACAAATTCTGATTTCTTTACAAAGGACAAAATATTGTATGATTTCTGGGGATAGACTAAGACCTTGAAAAAAGTACATTTATGAACTTGACTGTTACTCCATTAGTAGACATTATAATTCTTCTGTCTTTTCAGCAGTATATGAACATGCTTTTGTTGGATTAGAAATGGTACATTTGCAACCATGCACAAAAGAAGGAATCAGAATATTATGTATCTTAATTAAAATACATAATTTTGCCTAAAATGTTACTTAAAAATGCATTTCAGTATTTCACTGAAAGCAAAAATACAGCTAATATCACTGTCAGGTATGTAGAACTCTGCTCTTGAAAGTAACACATTAAATGTGCTTTTGTGAACTTCTGTATAGCATAAAGAATCTGTACATGGAGGTTACCTTTCAGCTGCTCTACCCAATTCCAAGAACAGTAGTTACCAGACTGTTAAATGCAACAGAAATACTGCATCTAAAAAGTAAAACTTGTTCTGTTTTGCTGGAAGGACATATTTTGGCAGGAATTGGGAACTTGTCACCAGATGCTTGCAGAAACAGTGACTTTGCTAGCGGGCCTTCTACTTAGATTTCTTCTTTGTCCCTAGTAAGAAGAGAATAAAAATTTCAAGGGGAAATATTGTATTTATTGAATCTTATGTTGCAGGTTGCCTTGGTGTACAAAGTTGTGTTATTTGGTTGTTTTTTCTAAAGTTGTATTTAAAAGATGGCATTATTTTGCTATCCCTGTAATTGCCCTTACGGTTTTTGAGGTGTCACCATGGTTTCAGCTTCAGTATTAGGAAGAGAGACTGCATCTTAAATCTTTTAAGTATTCAGCTTTCTAGAAGTTCAGAAAATTGGCATATATTAATAAATTTTTTCACTTTTAGGTTTGCATTTGAATTTAAATCAAAACCAAAAGCCCCACCTAAAATGTGAGAAAAAATTTAGGATAATTTCAGTGACTCCAAAGAAAAATGGACATCTTGAGTAAATAACCAGTATTTTCATTAAATAATTTACTATTAATTGATAGCCACAGATAAGACTGAAATCATCATCAATTTTACATATATTACAAATGTAAATGGATGGGGCACATTAGACAAGGGTGAAAAGGTAGAAAAATGAGGTTTGCATTGCTTCTGCTGTGAAGGAAATACTTGAATTCATTACAGACAGAATTATACAAAATTGATAAAGACTACAGGAGATCTTAAACTTGTTTAATATATTTAAATCTTTCTTTTTGAACAATGTACTTTTGCAGTATTAAAATTTCTTAACCTGATCTTATTTTGAATTTAGTGCTATAGCAAGCAGAAGATTGTGTCCAAATCTGTGTCCACAAACTGGTTTGTGTCCAGAAATAATGTCTAACGTTTTTTTCTTTCCACTTATGTATGTGCACATGCACAAGACAGTTAACTGCTGAGTAATAATTCTTTAAAAACTCTGTTCCTCATAAACCATATCTAAAAGAGCTGTAGAAAAGCTATGCTTGGCATGGTTTCTTCTTTCAGTTTGACCAGCAGATGTTGATTGGTAAAGGTGATCAGTTGGACAATGGTTGTGTGAGATTAAATTTTTGAGTTACACTTCTGCCTTTGTTAACTTAAATACTTAATGTATTTCATATACAAGGCTGCTATTTGTGATCTCTTACTATTTGCAAAGTCATAAGGTACCTGATTTTCTGGTGCTCTGGGTATGTAAAATGCTGTAAGCATCAATAGTGTCACTGACAGAGATGTGATGGAAAACAATATTAATGAGAAACGTGCCCATATCATTCATGTTCATACCATACCATGCCATACCTTTTCTCTTGCTTTCTTGTTTTTAAAGAATTACTACAAAGAGCACATATGAAGATTAATAGATTACCTTTTGAAATAATGTAGGGACTACTTGAATTGGAATATTTTATATGGTAGTTGTTTAAATAGATAAACTGTCTCTTTTATGTTTCCAGTGACTTGACAATCCCTACTATTGTTGTATTGAATACCTCCAATCAGCAATATTTTCTACCAGATAGGCACATTGAGAGCACAGAAGACATGGTTCAATTTATTAACAATATCCTGGATGGTACAGCTGAAGTAAGTCTTCATAGTGGCTTGGAATATATTGGTTAATGTTTATTTCCTTAGATGCTAAAGTAAGGAAAAAATTTGTTACTCTGATATTTATGTGTGTGTTTAATATTCCTGTCCTGTCTTACTGTCTTGGGTGCTGTCACTGAATATGGGATTGTAAATTCTGCAGTCATGCTCTTACATGTTGTACAAAGCAAGCTTTCTTTTGTTTATAGCATAATGGTAGACAGCTTCTTTTGATATTCCTTTTGCTGGTGCAGTTATAAATGGAGGGATTTTTATTCATCTCCTGGTTTGCATTAAATGCATTTGTTTAAAATTTTGAATGATAGTGCATAATTGAACTGCACCTTTTCTTTTGGGTGGAAAATTAATAAATCAAATAGCTGGAGGAATTACAACTTCAGAGTCAAAAAAGCAGTATTATACTTGCTTTGGATGTTAGAAATGGACACAAGCTTACTCCTCTCTGCTCTAAAACTAAAAAATAGCTGTCGTTTGTTAAAACAGCAAAGTTAATTGGAATTGATGACTTGGATATTTTTGGGTATTTATTCCCTCAGTGTACTGTAAGTTGAACAGAAAGCTATGTTGTGTGGATGAGGAAAGAGGTCATGGAGCAGAACTTTCATTTGTGCTTCTGGGGAAAAAAGGTTTTGCCACGAAGGGCAACTGATAGTTAATAATTTGGCTGCCTCTTGGGAGAAGTCTGTTTTTGGTTTAAACCCCAATTGGCTGTATATTGAGAGCTTCCTATGTTAGCTTAAACCCACTTTACTTCATGCCAGCAGTTTTAGGTCGTTGGCTGGAATGGCAAATAATGCAGAAGATATTTGTCATGGGGTTTATTTCTGTTTATTTAATCTGCCTGGTTTTTGTGGACCATGGTATGGGTGGATTTATGTGCTGTTCAGGACTTTACTGGCCATGCTTACCATTTCAGTGTGAGGGGTATTGCTATAACTCAGTGGTTCTTTGTTCTTGAGTTCTCGCTTTTTTAATGGTTTTTAAGTGCATTGAGTTATCAGCATCAATTAGACTCTAATTGTATGTCTCTTCCTGGTTGAAACAACAAATGTAATTGGTTTCTGTCTGTTTTTTTTTACTTGGAGAAGAATCATTTGGGATGCCTTGTGTTTGTTGCTATAGTGTCAATTAGGTCTTTATATCTTTTGTTTGCAGTATCT
Source organism: Zonotrichia leucophrys gambelii (assembly GCF_028769735.1). Classification (NCBI taxonomy): domain Eukaryota; kingdom Metazoa; phylum Chordata; class Aves; order Passeriformes; family Passerellidae; genus Zonotrichia; species Zonotrichia leucophrys. The sequence continues at coordinate 97,619,337 of NC_088171.1, forward strand.
CAGCTAGAGTGATTAAAGGTCAGTCTAAATTCACATCTCTGTACAATACAAAAATACAGGATCTGACTTCATTTAAGCTGTCTATATTTAAGGTGTCTGTAGACATAAAATTGCACTACTTTGGCTGCATTCTCTGCCCAAGAAATTGTGCAGCTCTTGAGGAATGAGAGTCTTCAAAGTATGCTGGTAAACAACTAATAGGATGCAGACTTTCTGAACCACAGAGAAGTTTCTGACCAGTCTGGCTTTCCAACTTCTCTTCCTTGGGAAGTGTTGGATTATTCTCCTGGATGATACTGTTATTCTCTAAGACTCTGTAGGTAACTTTTTACAAGTCATTTTTGTGGACTTCTTTTGTTGTTTGGGGGGTTTTTGGTCAGATCATGTGCTGATGAGTTGACTTCCAAATATGAGTTTGTTTCTCTGGCTACCAAGGAAGGTGAAAACCAGTCCTGTTGAGCAGAAAGGCTACCTTCTGGTTCATGTAGTTATTTTGAACACTGCTGAATTAGAGGGCAGTGTAGGTGTAGCCTGTCATTGCTTGACACAGGTTTTATTTGTTACACGTTCATATCTTCTCTTTGCTTAGTTCTTAGATGTTTCTAACTGTGCTGTCGTAATCCATAAGTGGATATTCAACAAATGCAGGAAAGTTCAGAAGAACTCTGCAGTTTTACCATTGTTACATGGGACCGTTGCTAGTTTTTGTTCACATTTCTTTATTGTAGAAGAGAGAGTGTCAGCCCATTGTCTAAGTTGGCACTGATTGTTTAAAACAATTGTGAGAGACCTTTTCATGAGACTGCTGAATAATCTTTGTCCAAGCTTGGCAAGGGGAAGTGTCTGGGCATCATGAGATGTAAGAATAATTACTTTTCATTTCCTTCTAAAGGGACTTAAGATTGCAAGGTCTGAAGAATGAACTTTTGGAATCATAACTGAAAAGTGTCAGCAGTTTTGACATGGTTCCATTTGAAATTTCAGGCACAGGGTGGTGATGGACTTCTGCAAAGAATCAAGAGAATAATCTATGATGCCAAGTCTACTATAGTGGTAAGTTTTATTTTTCATTGAATTAGATGGTGCCCTTGTCAGTCAGGATAAAAACACTTCCATAGGGTTTTAAAAATATTTTTTTATATGAGTTGTTTTTATTGTATATATTATAGGTATATGCATAGGTTTAACTTCATTAAAGTTCTTAATAATATGTGTGATAAATATTCAACATATCTTAGTTTCTTCATTTTTCACTGCTTTTCTGTATGCCTGACATGTATTTTAAGGGATAGAACAGAGAGAATTCAAGGTCCTTGACCCTTTTGACATCCTTACCTGAAACTGGATACCACTTCACTGTTCTAAGGAATGTTGCATTTTTGTTTAATTACTTAGAGCGTAAGGGATTAAATACTACTCTTTGTGTAGTTTTAAAGCAAACATTTTTACTATCTTTCTCATAAGTTAATTATGCTTAACAAAATTTTGTTGGGAAGATGTACACAAATCCATTTCTTTTCTTGTCCTATGCAAGCAAATAAACCTATGTGAATTTAAGTTGAAATTCACTTGCTTCTAAATGAGTGTCTTCCAAACTTTTGTGAAGGTAAAGTGTTTAGCCACCAGTTTCTGAAAACATTGGTCCTTCTGCCTGTGCCATTAAGCTACTCCTCAACAGGAAGCTCTCCAGAATTTTTTTGCAGACTAATTTTTGACAAGAAGACACAAGTAAGAGTTGAAACTTTTTTCTTAAAAGTGGATTTTAACGCCCTTAGAACAGTTGTTTCTAAAACTTCAAAGAATGCATAGGATATGCAGTTGGCATGTAAACATTAACTATCCCAATGCAATATTGTGATACTGAACTTGTGTCATTTTTTATGAACTTATAGTAGAAATTGCTGAGGTGGAGGGCTCCTTGCCATTTTTACAGAAGAAAGCAAACAGACAAACCTTATAAAAAAGCCCCACAAAGCAACAGCAATAATAAAACCCAAACCAAACAAGCAGAAAAATCAAAATAACGCATGCATTAGGACGAGAGGACACAGTTTTGAGTTGTGCCAGGGAAGATTTAGGTTGGACATTAGGAAGTGGTTGTTAACAGAAGGGGTGATTGGGCACTGAAATGGACTGCCTAGGGATGTGATGGGATTCACCATCCCTGCAGATGTTTAATAAAAGACTGGATGTGGCACTTAGTGCTGTGCTCTTGTTGGTGGTGTTATGTCATAGGTTGGACTTGATGATCTGAAAGGTCTTTTCCAACCTAGTTGGTTCCATGATCCCTCTAAAAAATACTGATTTTAATTTTGGATGTTTTTTGAATAAATACACAGAGTGATAAGAGAAGTAATGCAGTAACTTTGTATATTCACTGAAAGTGGTTTTTACTTTCTATTTCAACAGTCTGTGTTCAAGAGTTCACCACTGCTGGGATGCTTTCTCTTTGGGTTACCCCTGGGGGTCATCAGCATCATGTGTTATGGAATCTGCACAGCTGATACAGAGGGAGAGGTGTTTGAGCATGAGGGAGCCAAAAAGGAAAGTGGTGATCGAGAGCTCACAGATGAAGGCAGTGAGGAAGAACAAGAGGAGGAAAAGAATGGAAAATACACAGAACTTTCAGATGGAGAGCTTAAACAGAAAGACATTATGGAAAAGAAAAAAGACTAACTTGTTTAGCAAGAGAATTCTCTAGAATTTCCAAATAGACTTATTTATTGGCGGTTGTCATTTATTGGTTATCTTCATGAAAGAGGATCGTTTTATCTGCATAATGGTAGTTTTGACTTGCATGTATTCACATTTTCTCAGAAATTGACAGAAAAAAATGGATGTTCTCTTAATTGTCCTTAGTAGATTAACAAAGAGCAATTTAAACTGAAGAAATTTTCAGATACAGTTCTATACCATTTTTGTAAGAGTTTTGAATTGTTCATTTCCAAAACAGAGATAATGTTACTTGACCTTACTATATGTGATGAACTGCTATTAATATAGCCCAGCTATGCACTGAATCATATAAAATTAAAGCTGAAAACAAGGAAAAGTTAAGAGAGCTGTAAAGTGTTTTAGAGCCTGATAGCTGAAGACAACTTAAAAGTTTCATAAGTCACATGTTCTACCTGTTGCACATTAGTGTGGGAAAAGAAAAACAAAACCAAAACAACAAACTTCTGTTTCCTCAAATTAAATGCAAATTTTTGGGAATTGGAGGACCGTTCTACCATAGCAGTCAAGAATGTTTACTAGATACAGAATATGGGAATTATATGCTGTTTATTAGTGCTTTAGCAGCTAAAAATATTGGAAAATTATGTTAAAAACCTTTTAGAACATGATTGCCTGGTAATTATTTTCTGTGAGTGCTTGCACACTTAGAGTGCAAAAGCTCTGTAAGATTTCTGAATCCACAGCACAGCTTGATAAAGGAAGACATCAATATGAACACCTTCTGACTATTTGTATAATTCTCTAATGACAAGCTTTATGAATGGTGTTTATTTATTTTACAGTGTATACTTGAGATTGTTATATATCTTTGAAATAGGTAGTTTTGTTTGAGACTGTTACCCTCTCTGTAGGAGGGAGTTAATGAAGCTTAATATTAACATTGGTAAAGACTGATCAGTATAAAGCATGTTTGTTACCTGTTTCATCGTAAAAGCCACTTTTAATACAAACCTGTGACTGCAAAAAGGACTAATTTGTGTCCAGGGCTAAAACTCTCCAAGGGTAAGCTATAAAGCAGCCTTTGGCATCAATGCCTTGAAAAGTACAAAAACGAAACTTATATTACTCCACCTCAAACTATTCATGCTGGGTTTTTTCATTTTATTTCTTTTTTTTTTTTTTTTAAGGGTATATTACTGTATAATACAAAATATTATGTCCTCCGTATAAGGCAGCTTGATCACATAAGAAATTGCTATTTAGTGCTACAGCACTAAATTTAAGAATTTTAAGTAGTAACCATGAGTAAGTTTAAATAGACAAGTTCTATGTGTGAGTAAATTTGATAATGCTGTAGAATTACAACCAGGGAAAATGTATTGCATTCTTCTTCCCTGTGGGAAAGAAACTTGTTTCTTCTATTTAAGTAGCTTGGTAACAGCTGGCTTCAGGTTGCCATGCAGAGTACCTCAAGTAGATCTCTGACTTGAAAGATTTTGGTTATCAAACAGTATAAACAACATGTAAAGAGATTAGGGATTTAAAAAAAAAAAATCCATGTCTGATTATGAATACAAACCTTTTCCTTTTTGAAGGAAAGATTATAAATGCAGTCATAGAAACTGAGTAGCAGGTATCTGATACGGTTTTTTCCCCATTTTTTATATTTTCTCTGTTTTCTTTCTGTGAATTGCCTTTTTTTTCATTTTTCTCATTATAGCCAGTTGTACATAGTTACCTTAGTTTTCTTCCTTTCTGTTGAGGTTTTATTTTTTTGGTAGAACCTTTAGGAGATGTAGGTTTAGCATATACATGAGGAATAGGTGCTTAAAAATGTATTTAGAAAGGGGTATTTTCTTTAATGGCATTGAGCTCTGAGCAATTTATTGAAAAAAAATTTGAAAATCACTTAATGAAAAACTTGTAAATTTCTTTGGACTTCTGCACAACTCAGTGCTGATTAGTCAAAATGTAGGACTATTAAGACAGTAGTATCTTTTCTTTGTCTCTTTTCTTAAGATTTCAGTACAGATCAGTTGCATATTTAATGTTGGCTCAGGCTGGAAACCTGCAGCATTTGACTTAATAAAAAAACCTGACATGGTCACTGGAACCGTGCTGTTCTTTCTCTGGAGTGTAAGGAAAAGAAAAAAAAATGCTTGAGTTCTGCTGCTGAACTGTTTCAACGTGGAGCCTTCTTTTTTTGTGGTTATTTTTGTTTGTGTTTATAGTCAGTAGTAGCCAGTTGACTAGCTGGGAAGTATTCTGAGATGTGGACCTGAATAATGATAAATACTGTGGTAGAAATGGATCACACCGGGATCTGTTCAAACTGTAGCACTTAATAGCTGGAGTTAGGAGGAAAGCCTGTGTGTCAGTCACTTCTGAACTCTAATATCTATCAGATGTGTACTGAACTGTTGAAAATTAGACTTGAAATGTACTGCTGTTTTCATCAAATCCTTCCCCGAGCTACATTGAACAAGTCGTGGGGAGAAAAAAAGGGGGACAGGTCATATACTGGGTGTCAGAAGTGGTGTGAAATTAAGGTGTTTGCTGTGGTCACTCAAGTAATCTAGAATGCTGTCTGAGGAGGGGCATTTTATTTCTTTCCTTCAGTCTCTAGAGGTTTCTTAAAGCAACTTCACTGTAATAACTTTGAATTCATAAAATAATGCTGCTTTTTTAAGTCAAGTGTAAGCCTTTTGTTTTTCTGTAATAAAAAGGACGTAAAAGAGCTTGTTTCCTTTGGATTACTTTACAGTGTCAAGCTTAGATGTTACATATTTTGTAGGAGGCTGTTTCCTGGGATGTTTGCACTTTAGGCCCCCAGTCATTCAGTGCAGAAATGCAGCTGTTATTCTGCAGGATTTTGAAAACACTCTCTAGAGGTAGGAGTTTATATTTGCTTGTCTGTGATTTAGTGAGCACTCTAGCAGTATAACACCAATGAATCTCCGAAAAAGCAGTTTTAAAATACCAGACATACAGGAGTTTCTGTAGCAAAGGGAACCTGAGTCAGCCTGTCCTAGCTTACATTTCCTTCTGGAAGCACTTGAGTAGTCCTGGCACTTGGACGTGCTCAGTCTCATGCTGCTTCCTTGTGTGCCTGGGCTGCTTTAACAGCTCTTGTCCACACTGTGGAGCTCACTGCTCAAAGGACGGGAGGATGGCACTCTCAGACATCTGATGTGATGAAGATGGCACAAAAGTGCTTAATTCTCATGAAGTACTTAAGTAAAAGGTTCAACTTGCTCTGTTTTGGTCTAGAACGGCTTTACCTTATTCCTCTTCTGTCAGCATGTTTGGAGAAGGAATTGTATTTGGAGGAGTGGGAGGGTGGAGGATTGTTCTATGGACAGCCAAAAGCTCAGGTCAGTGAAAAGGGTGCAAAACCAGAATGTGTTTCCATTAAGCTGTTGAAATCTCCTGAGACTACATATATTTCAGGCTGTGTTATCCTGTGACAGACTGTACTGGCTCTCAAATCTTCTCGGGGAGCAAAGCCACTTTCTGCACTTTTGTTCCCATCACTGAGCACATCTCTAACAGATCGAATCACCCTGAGCTTTGTTGCTGGAACCAACAAAGCCAATTTTGACAGTATTGTGCTGAATGCTTTGTTGGGCTCCTGGGAGGTTTTTCTAAGCTCTCTAGGCAGTGTACGTGTTCCTGAAACAATTCTCTGATTTCTGAAATTTTAACCATTTTAAAGTATTACTGTGAATATATACAGTTTATGCTGACATAAAGCACCATTTAGCAGCTGATGTGAACTCTCCTGTTGCTAGCAAACTTCCTCCTGCTTATACACTGAGTAGAGAAAAATGCAGGAATAGCAAGGATACACAGACTACAAGTATTTTACATAAAGCATTTTTAAATGGAGAATTGTGGCAATAATAATATTCAGCAATAAAACCTTTGAAGAGAAGCAAGGAAACCTCCAAGGGAATTACTAGTGAGAGGAATAGAGTTGCTTTGTAGTCCAGTTGCAAGATTGGTGTAGACTTCATCTGGGTTGATGATTGTCCTGGCCAAAACGGTGGGTGCTTTTAGGCTGTCTTGAGTTAAGAGATGGAAGCTTTGCTAAGCTCTATGGCTTACACATGAAGGGCATGAAAATGGAATAGGAGAAAGGAATGAAGGAGGGCCATATGTTTTCATACCAGCGTCTTGTGCTATGAGCTATGCTTAACATAAACTCCCACTGCTATGCATTTAATTCCTTCCAAAAGAAATCTTCTATTCTCTACTTACTGTGCAGAGGACCTTTGGCTGATCAATTTACCTGCCATACCATGAGTAACATTATTACCAAATCAAGGTAATTTGTGGAAGTTTTTGCTGTTTCTCCACAGAAATGTACACTCCAGGTTACTCAAGATACTTAAATGGTCATCATTTGTTCAAAACAAGACCTGAACCCCAGCTCTCTTTTGTCTTAGGTTGCTACGCCTCTACTTTAAAGAAATGACAATTTGTAGAATACTTAAATTTGTGCTAAGGTGCCAACTTGTAGTCTTAATGCTTTCAGGAATTAAAGATCTAATCAATGATGTAGGATGTGTATTTCCATCGTAAAGAAGTGGCTTTGGTTTTTCTAAATAAAAAAACATACAAATATTGCAGTAGTGGCTGCAATTTAATTCTCTTTACTTGAATAGCAAATGTTGACTCAATCAAAAATAGACAATATGCTGTTCATGGACTGTTAAAACTTTGTCACAACACTAAAAGAAAACAAAAAGACTTTATGACTTCAGTATCTAAGTTTTTAATCCCCTCCAAAGTAATTCTTTTTTTCTTTTGTCATTGAGTCATTTTTGCTTGGAACCGATTGTAACTTTTCTGTTAATCTTCTTTTTTTTTCTTAGCATGCTTTTATGAAATCATTTGTTTGAGTATTGTGACAGCATACTGTACTTGAAAAATTACAATGCAGACTGGTGATTTGGATGGCCACTGGGTAATTTTGTTCATTTCCTCTTTCCTTTTGTAAAATATGTCTTTTTTGATCTTAGCTTTGCATACTGGACCAGTTGAGCCACTTCTCTTTAGTGCTTCTTGCAGGATCAGAAAATTCACTAAACATAGCCTGTTGTCCTCAGGTCGGTATTATAATCTACTCAGTAACATTTTCTGAAAGCAGACTAAAGCTGAAATAAAATGAAATCCCTGTACAGATACCACTATCAAAATATCAGACTGTTTTTGTAAGACATTTTTGAGATTATTTTGTCAACAAACTGTTAAATCTTCAAATATCAGAATAACTTTCTGAACAGAGCATCTGGTAGAACAGGAGATGCTTCAGCAAAACGGTGCTCCTATGGTAGACTGCCTCCCAAAAGGTGTAGATGATCTGTCTAGGAATAAAAATCTACTGTGAAACGAAGAGATCTTCTATACATAAAGTAGAAGAAAGGTAAGACTTCCTCCTTTTCAGTCACTATGAAAATTAAATTGAAGGGTATTTCCTGCAGAAGATGGGAGAAATACTTGTTGGCCCAGACAAGCCCTTGACAATGCATTAGCTACTTCTAAGATGGAGGAGGAGATAAACTGCCGTCAGCAGATTTAACATCTAAAAGCTGTGTCTGGCTCCTGATGGATAAAATAATTATAAATTATGCTGTGCCTTCATGCAAAATTGTGCTTTATGCAAATAAACACTTGAAAATTGAGCTAAACCTTGAGATGGCATTGTCACAGTACATGTCTTTTGCTTTCCTATCTTTTAAAAATACCTTTTTTTAAAAACAAATGCAGAAGGATTACATATTTTTAATCTTCATGGCTCATTTATGAAATCCCCAAATTCCATCCAAAAATGCTGTGGGTTACAAGAGATGGTTCAATATATTGTGGTGTTAACTTAAGATTTATCTGATACTACTGTGAGGTAAGATCAATAGTGTTTTGCAGTGGGTTGAAGAAGAGGTAGTATTTTTTAAAAGGTTAATAGAAGTATTGTGTCAATTCCTTTGACAGACAGAAATGCCAGAATATGAGAAGTTCCTTTTCGGATCTTTAAGGAGATGGGAGCTTCTTGTATCACATTGTCATGATTTAAAATAGAAGGATTTCTAGCAGAGGAAGGGTAAGTAATACTTGATTTCTAGAACAGGATTTAAAAGAAGATATCAATCTTGAACATAGTGCCATTTTGTTTTTACACATTGCATACGTGTTGTTAGTTTAAGTGGTCTGTCTTGGGCAAGCTGTCAGTGCATTAATGTGAATCTGTGTTGGGTTTTAGTTTCCAGAGAGCACCTGGAATTCAAGCATAATTCAGAAGCACGGGGTTCTTTCTGTGGGCTGTAGCTGCCTCAGCTTCAGATGTCAGAAATTTAAATGCTAAGATACGCTAAAAATAATGCTTTGAATTGCTCACTTAGCTTTGCAAAGTCTCAAGCCATGTGAGGAAAATTAATCCAAGTCAGGCATTGTGTGTTAGCTAATGGAGATTATCTGATTATCTGTGATTTAAACAATCTCAAGAAGAGAAGTTGCAAGCCTTCTTTTGGTTTCGCAAATGGTGGCTATGAGGTGGGAGGAATTTTTCATACTGGCATGATTTCATACTACATCTAAAAGGTGTGATCTTGGCTAGAAATGTGCAGCAAAGCTCATAAGAGAATGAAGTTTGCAATGAGAGCTAAAGGTATGGTGATCTCGAAGGCTATTCCTCATGTTTAACTGCAATGGAGGCTAGGAAATAGTTGTAAAGTAAACACATAATAAAATAATGAAGCTTGTAATATCCCTGTTGAAATGATACGCTGCTCTACCATGCCAGTCATCTTTAAAGAGTGTTAATGAGCCTGTGGTTGTGTCAGGATATGATGCACCTTGTAGGTAAGAAAAAGGGAAGTTTCCACAGCACTGGCTGTTCTTTTCACTCCTTCCCTTTGGAAGAAGAGATACCTCTGTATTGACCCTTGGTGTGAATTAGCACTGCTGACCTCCAAGCCAGTTGCTTTTCTCACACCATTTCCCAGGAGCAGGAGCTTGACTGCACAAAGCAGCATCTCTGGTGAACTGCAGCTTTGGAAGCTGTGCCACACACATGTGGGTCATCCCATGGTGGTTTTCAGAAAGAATTAGGAGTTGGCCACAGTGAACAGGAGCCAGAAAAGTGGTGGCAGCAGGGACTTTAGGAGCCCCAGCTTTGACACGCAGGATGTGTGCTGCTGCAGACAGCTTTAATGGCCATCTGAAGGCACAGGGGGAAGGACGCTCCGCACACTTCAAAAAGTCATCATTGCATTGCTGTGATGATGCATCATAAGGGGAGGAAGAATACATGAGGTGCAGAGGTGAGCAGACACAAAAGCCTGTGGGCTGTTTCCTCTGCTCAGGCCCATGCATGCTTGTTTGAAGCTGGGACAAGGCCACTCTGTTTTGGGGACAGCAAGTTCATGATCATAGACAGAGGTTAGTCTGTGCCTGTGGATCCTTGGGCAGTGACTTTGCCCTGTCATGTTTCAATTAGAGTGTAGACATGCCATGGAGCATTAAGTTCAGTTTCTGGCCATCTCCCTTTGACGTGAAGTGCAGTTTTAAGTGAGTTGCTTAGGCCATAGTTTCATTATACTGCAACTTTAATGACAGTGCTGGCTTAAGGAGTTTCTATCCTCATACCTTTGTAGGCTGTCCTTCAAATTATGGCCAGGCAAGCTATTGGAAAAGCAATGCTGTGAGTGGAGCAATGAAGTGATCCAGTTGAATACAACTCCTTGAACATTGTGACAGTGTATGAGAGACCAAGAGTTTGGAGGAAGCAGCAGAGGGGGAAACATTTTAATGGTATTTCATGACAAGCTGGCTATGCTGACTTACATATTTATTTTGCCCTCTACTTGCTCCCTCCAGAAACCAAAGGTGATTTGGCCATGTCCTTACAATGAAGGAACTGTGAGTTGCTATCCCAAGATCCCTCTTACAGTGGTGAAATAAAATTGTTTGTAATGTCTCTTAACTTCTCCTTTCCAGGAGAGAGTTAAAATGGAAGAAGAAAAATCTGAAGCCTTGTCATGTTAGCAAAATGCATCTTGCAAGGGATGTAACTGGGTAAGAGTGGGATGTACAGAGTATAACTGTGGGGAGTCACTGTCACAGGGATAAGATGACTCACTAGGTTACACATTTGTAGACAAATTCTGCTTTAAAGCTCTGCATGTGCATGTCAAACCTTTAAAGGCCTGAAGTCTGAGTCCAGACTCAGCAATCTGTTTCATTTGTGCATGACTACTTATGCAAATAACCAAGAGAAGCAGGAGCTACATTATAAGAGGGAACAGGATTTTCAGACTTGCATTTTAAAAGAAAAATTTGTTTCATGTATAGATAGAGAAAACATCCCTTTATTCCTATAAAGGAATTCTAGACTGATCCATCTGGCACATAGCAATTACAAAATTTTTTGTATAATTTTCTGTGTGAGAATTAAGAGCTTTATGAACTGGATAGATTTAAGGACTGTTGCAAGAGAAGGTCTAATGAAAATCTCAAATGGGTGAAATGCTTTATTTTGGAAACACTTTCCAAGTTAGATGAGAACAATGTGGTTGTAAACTTGAAGAAGCAGAGGAGACAGTACCAAAAATTATTTATTTTATACTCCTAGTATAAATATATATACTCTTTGACAGAAAAGCAGAAACACCTTTAACTAGCAGTGGCCAGAGATGTGTGCTGACCCTTCTTTATGACTGAAAAGACCACTTTCTTCAACCAGGTGTTCACTTACCTCTTATATCTAGCAATTTATTCTGATTTCTTTCACTTCTTTTTCCCATTGCTCTAATTTTCTTTGTATCTTTTTGTATTTTGCATTCCTATTCTTTTACCATCTTGTTTCCCCTGCCTTTTCCCAAGTTTTTTTTTCTTTTTTTTTTTAATCCCTCATTATTTCTTTTCCTATATAATAGCAGGCATAAATATACATTAAAAACTGATAATGCTGTAACAATAAATAGTTAGAAATCAGGTTACTGTGTGAGCTCTCACATTGTTTCATAAGATTTTGTTTCCTTAGTGGTCCATCATGCTCACCATTCTAGTATTGCTCATTAACTTTGACTGGCTCAGTTGAAAATAATGGGCTATTTTATTACTGAAATAAGATTAAAACTTGTTCCAGGTAACTTGCAGATTTGAGATTGAACAGATTTGCATGCAGTACAGAAAACATGTTGTCTTTGAACTTTTTCCTTAGGAATTACCACATTTCACTCCTATATTTGGAGAACTATAATTTTATATTTGCTCCTTTTGAATTTTTGCTGCACTTAATGCAGGATTTAAGGCTCCCCTTCAAACATACAGATAAGCATTTACTGATTAGTTTTATCTTTAACTCAAGATGATAAATATGGTCTTGCAAGCTACTTTGTCCCTAGGCTTTTATTAATTTCCACAATTATTGTACAAACAAACTTATCTGCTACTCTTGGTGTTGATATAATTAATCTTAGTATCAGCAACTGATTCCTGTTAATTAGAATATGTATGCAGAGCATATATTTTCCAGATTTAAAAAGCAATGTAGGCTTTCAGTTTTTTCTTCAGAGTCCTTTTCTTTCCTCCTTGTCTCCTGTTTTTATAGTTTTGAGTGGAATTTAAAGAAAGAAGATGATGTGATCTAGAACGGAATAATTTTAATGCACTGGCACAGTGTCTGTGGAAAACACAATGGTTACTGTTGAAGGGTTGATATTCTCTTGGCAGAACTATTTTAACTGAGCAGAACTAATGTTCTTTGTTCTTCCAGGCTGCTGTACTGGTGCTCTGATTCTCAAATAGCCAAGGTGTGCTCATGGAGACCTTTTACTCCTTCCTCTTCTTTGTTAGTATGGATAGAAGCAGACTACCTTAGAAACAAACTACTGTGTCCCATACAATTGATATGCCACAAGGATAGCTCTCAGAATGAAAAGATCTCATTTCCCTTGTTTGAGATATGGCCAGTGCTTGTGTAGTATTTACAAGAATAATTCTCTATTAGTCCAAATATTTTATTCTTGAATAGAACTATAAGATCTCTGTAGATTTTTCAAATGTTTCTACCACTGTAGTTAATTACCTTTTTGCAAGGCAATTTTTTTTCATGAATTGTTTGTTTGACAGTGTTATTGTGTTAGCAAAATTCTATTTGAGCAAGGCCTAAATTTCTGTGCAACCTACAGAAATGCAACAGGAAAAATGATGATTCAGCAAATGCTGTCATGTAGAATCCAACCCCCAAACATCACAAAGTTAATTTGCCTGTATTCATTAAGTCTTAGGATTCAGACTGCTAGTTAATGTAATTTCTAGTATCTGTGTCTGCTGTAATGAGCTGAAATGTTCGATTTTTTTATGGTGCTGTTTAGGCCATGCCACACCCCAAGTCTCTCAGAAAGAAATTGTATTAACTTGGTTCTGCAGAAATGTAGTTGAGGTCTTGTAAACTGTGGTTCCTTGAAATATTTGAACCATGATCCTGGGAGATAAAAGACTAAGGTAATATGTAACCTAAACAGAAGTTTATCTGCAGATTCTTCAAAGCAAAATAATCTCTCCCTTTCAACTTTCTAAAATACTACTGGTTGAAACAGAATTCTAAACTAATATGCTTCACTCTCATTGCTTTTGCATTCTATGTAACAATCAGCATCTTAATGCTTTTCTAGAGTAAGTTGCTGCATAATGGTAAATAATCTAAATTTATAATTTTATAGACTCCATATAGCTACACAGTTGCTATGAAATGTCTTTATATGTGAACAGTGGAAGCATAGAAATAATTGAACTTCCTTTAAAACTGAAAATCCCAACGAAATATAAAAGTTCAAAGTAAATTCATCATTAATAAAATAAAATTTTATACCTAGATCAGAGGTGCAACTGTTACACAGGTAAAAATTATAATATACCTATTTAAATTAATATCTATGTATTTCCAGTTTAATATATTCATATGAGGGCAATATTAAAGCATTGTTTAATTATCTATCCTTAAAGTCTTCTGAGATTCAGGAAAAAAAAATCACACTAGTGAATAAAAAGCAAAAAAGATTATAACCGTCAGTCATTTGCATAATTCAATTTTCTAACAGCACATGATTCAGTTACTAGGGAAATTAATAGAGAAAATACAGATCCCCACCCCGAAAAATACTTTTAGAATGCCATGGGAACATCTCTGTAGTTAACACTTCACATTTTTTAACAAAAATTTAAACAGTACTGGACAATTTCTTGTGAGAACAGACCATGGAATTTGATTGGGATTTCAAGTCCTAATCTTCTAGCCATTTCTCTCTGTTAACATGGTAATAGAAGTAAATGCCAAGTCTCTGAATCTATGTGTTCTTAATGTGGGATCTTAATAATCAAGAACTTAAACCAGTCCTCCTAGTTCAAGGCAGCTGCAATATAATTGAATATTTTAAAGTAATTCAATTGGGGGAAAAACATCGCAAAGAAAAAAAAAGAAAATTCAAATAATAATGTTTTAAAGTCTTTTCCATAATATCCTAAACATTTTCCTTTAATGTTTTCTCTTTGCAATGTTCTGACATTCATTCATGATCCCCACCTCTCAGAAGAGTCACTTTGTGACGCTTTAGTTTAAGTCAACCAATAAAACCCAGAAGTGGCTTTTAATGCTTTATGTTTGAAAGTAATTGGTCAGCAGTTTAAATAATTTATATAATTGGTCAACTGGTTTTAAATTCTAACATATATATTTAAGAGAAGGATGACTGTCAGTTAAAAATCCTACTACTCAAAAGGGACTACATTGCCACAAGGAATCACAGGTTTGATTCAGCTCTAAAAGAGTTCCATGTGTATAAGTTATGATTGAGTCAAAGCTGTAATATTAGATGTAGAGCTAAATTATCTGCTGCAAGCCGTTTGCATGATTTTTATAAACAAGTTTTCAGAAATGCTTTGATTACCCACTTCAGCTGCCTTTTGAGTAATCCAAAATAATACCTTTCTGTAGAAAAGTTATGCACCTAAAATGGTGAAAATTTGAAAATTACTTTGCTGTGCTGTTCCAAGTGGGCTTACAAAATGTCATTGATGATGCTATTTCCAAACCAAAGAAAAGAAAAAAAACTGAATTCAACCCTCTTTTTCCTTTTCTTTGAAGCATCACTGCTGTAACTCCATGCATTTGGTTTTACTGTTGTGACTCATCCATGAATATGCTATTTTTTCTCCATGCTGGGGTACTCTTCAGTAGTCTGTATTTGGGACTGAGGCAGCAAAATAAAATGGGTTATATTTAGATGTTTGTTAAATTTAGTATCTTTCTCCTCATACAAATTCTACTCAACTTTAGTATGTGAATGTATGCATTTCTAATATGAAGATACTCTGTCCTGTTCTGGAAACATTTCTTATGTGGTGCACTATGGAATTGTCACAGAACTGAATTTCTGGGACTCTTACACTATATTTTCGTCTAAAACATAACTTTTAGAGCCATCTACTAACTTCTTTTTTTTCAAATATACTTCAAAACACTAGAGCGTGAGTTCTTTTTCTGAGTCCCCAATAGCTCAATATGTAAGATATTTAGGCATTTCTTCACCAAAACAATGAAATACCAGTTTAAAAGAAGACAAGAGCTGCATCCATGTAGATGGCTGAATGCTCTTCATAAACATGTCTTAGGTCTGCATCACGCTGATAAAACATAAATGTTAGCTACTTTGGCAATCTGACCATAAGCTCTGTATGATTTTTGTGTAGGAACTCCTGGAAAGACAATTAAAACTTTGACTGTCAGTGTGACCCCCAATGTTTTCTACTTTGATGCTTGTTTTCTGTGCCTGTTTCACTACTAGGAAAAAAAGAAAAAATCCCCAGAGGACCGAGCAGTGCACTAGCTGAGATATGATTACACTTTGCCTATTTCTTTTGTAACAGTTAAGTAACTAATTATTGAGGGGCAAATAAGTCATCAAAGATTCAAAAATGTGCCATATATTCCTTACTTGGCTACATATTTGCACTTTGGATATAACAAATCATTTTGTATTTTTCATGATATTTTTAAAAGGCCTTTAATTCTAGTTGTGTTTAGATTATTTTTAAGCTGTGTTTTATGGTGATTATTAATAAAATATGAGAAGTTATATTCCAACTTAGATTATAGTAAGCACTCATTTTTTAGAATATGAAGGCATTTTTTTCTGTTTTATGGAAGAGCTTTTTTGGGTTTTTTTTGGAAACTTCCTAATCTATTTAAATTTGTTTCAAGGAAACGTCATTCAGGTTAATAATATGTCTAGTAAGGAATAACAGTTTTTTTCTATCACTTTTTACCTACTCTTTTTGCTCCAAGAATTTCTGTATATATCTTTAAATCAACTTGAAAGATTAAGCTGAGTGTTTCAGAAAGTTAATTTGCCAGATATAGCCAAAATTGTGTAAATTTTAAATCATACTGATGGATTGTCAGAACAGATACTTTTGAAAGGTCAGTTCAGTAGCAGGATACAGATTTTAATACAGATTTTTCATTATATAAACAAGGATTGATATATGAACAAGATAAATTCGTATCCATAAACGCTGAAGTGCAGGAAAGAATTATCTAATTTTCAGCAGATTATAAATGACTTTATAAATAAAGTATAGCTGACTTATAAACAAATGAGAATGGTTCATAACTTTGTCATGATTTCCACCAAGTCATAAATACTAATTGAATATGTATGGGAAGAACCATGTGAAAAATATATTTTGGTCTGGGGTATAGGCAGACTTTGAAGGATTTATTTGATTTACTTATTTAAAAGGTCTAATCTGTTCTCAATGTGGAAAATCTACTGAAATTTTTAACACAAAATGGAGAAAATTGAGCAACAACATGGATTAGAAAAGACTGGTAAATTGTATATGTGTCCTAATATAATATGCAATTTATAATACATATATGTCCATTTAAAAAATTGTTAAAGAAAAATAATGCCATAATGGCAAAGCTCTGAGATCCAGATCAGCCCTGATGTTTTCCTAGATTGGAAGCTCTTTGATGTCATAATGAAAGCAGTGGAATTTCAGTACAAATGTGTAACCTGTTCTGCAAGAGTGATTTGTTGACGGTGGTAAATGACAAATGTTAGATAGACGTGCTCTTGAGGTGCTGCCAGCCTGTTCCTTCTGTGCACAGGGCTTTTATAATTTGTTTGCCATTCCTTACGCACAGCTAAATGGGAATATCCCTATAATTACAGTTTTGTGTGTCATCAAACATCTGAAAAAATATATCTCTCTGGTTATTGTGTTGGGATTAAACCATGGCTCTGTGTTATTAGCTTGCTTGTGGTGCTTAATGCAGATTGTAGCTACATTGTTTGTAAATCTTGCATAATATCCTAAACCATTATTGTTCTTGACCTGTGTCCTATCTATTATCATACTTTACTGGGGTTGTGTTTAAATTATATTGTTGTGGACTGTTATCAGTTTTAAAAATTTTATATCACGAGTATGAATAGCAGCCATCGCACTTTGGGGATTTCTTCAATGTGAGCAATAAAATGCTCCAGGAATATGTACAAACCGGTTTCATCACGGTGAGGTTATGAAATGCAATGTGTGTCTTTGTGTCTTAACATGCCTGTGGTTTGTATGCAGTATATTGGCTTAAGAAATGCAAAACCTGAAATGCATTATTGCTTGGCAGAAGAAAAACAAATACTTGCAAGGGGAATAGTTTTTAGTCGACCTGATGACATTTACTTTTTTGGGAAAAAAAATCAATAAAGGATTGATCAGAGTATTTAGAAAAGAGGGAAGCATTCTTTATTAAACAATCTCTCAATCCTGCTTTGCTGTCATCATCTTCACCATTTTTGTCTTCTTTCTGTGCTGATGTTTCCCGTGTTCTAAAAATTCTTTTTTCTGAACTGTCACATTCCTGCCTCCAAAATCAAAGCAGCATCATTATTGTGGTGGCCAACAGCTTCTTCAACTTGTGAGAAGGTCTCACAAGTCTGAAAAAGTTCAAAATTAGCAGTAGATTAAAAAAAAATTTTACATTGGAATGTGTTCACCCATTGAAGGGAAATTCACCTAAGTTTGCCATACTTGAGATTAGAAAGAAAAAGGAAAAAAAAAAAAAGAAAGGTGCTTATTTGATAAACAAGGTTAACAACATGATTTTTCACTGAATTTGTGGAGAGGATAAAACTTTGCCATAAGGGCTTTAGGATTAGGTCATACATAATTTGAAAGATAAGAGCTAAAGTCACACCTACACTGTTAGGCTTGAAGCAGCTTTTCCTGTATATCTGGAGTCTGGTTCTCCTAATTCCCAGAAAATGTTACGGTTACTGGTGCATTGGTCATATAAAACACTGGTGTGTATCACTCAAAAAACTGCAAAGAAGGTACCAGTTGCTATTGGTAGTGTTAATTGCAAAATAATAATAAAAAAATTATAATACCAAGAGTTGGTAATAGTTACTTTCTTAAATATTTATTTGACAACATGACATTAAACCAAAACTAGCTCCAGATTTCATGTCCATTAGGTACTTTTTTACCTGTGCATGTAACACAAGATTCTTGTTCTCAGAAAAATGGAGGAGTGAGGCAGCCTGGGAGGTCTTTTCCATTCCTCCTGGCAATCAGTAGGTAAGCAGTAAAAATTGGTCAGACTAGAAAGTGGAAGGTGATGGTTATTCTAAGTTAGTTTCAGAGAGGTATATACCTGAGCTCTTAGGTGGTGTTTTAAATTATTGTGGTAGTAATAGATACACTGCTACATTTTCTGTGAGATGGTTTTGACTCCTTTTGCCCTCCCTAACAGGGATAGTTTGTCTAATACAAAGATGTTTTCCCAGAACAGTAAAGAGGAAGATACTTGTTACCAATAAAAAACAACAAGATTAATGAGCTATATTTGTTTTCTTTAAAGAAGCACAAAGAATTGAAACTTTGGCATCATCAGGCTTTCTCTTCCGAAGGATGATGACAAAGTTTGGGGCTGGTGAACCAGGTTGATGACAGTCACTACCCACACCCTTTGTCATTTTCCTTTTAATGATTTACTGTTTGGCTGATCATTAGCTGGGAAGAACAAATGTTTCCATAACCATACAAGACATCCAGGCTCATATCCCTAATTACTATTCTTTGGAAAGATGACAGGACATTTCACTGTAATTACTGCTCAGCTGGATGTGGGCTTATGAAAAAGAACTCATTGCAGATTATTGTATGGGCTGGTAGGATGGCACTCTCTGTGTGGTGTTTGAAACCAGCAAAAAACTAGACCCGATATTCTTATTGATTCCTTAGTGTAGCAAAATTATTTGACAGAGAGCATGTGAGTATTCAGTTTCTTTGCACAGAAACTGAGAGACTTGATGTTAGAAAAAGACTTGAAACATAATTAAGCTCATGATTAGACCAAGACATTACTGAAGGCAGCTGCATTAGTTTAAAATGCAGCAAACCAAGGTTATGGCTACTGTAAGTTTAGCAAGCAGAGAATCCATGCTTGTAGGTAGCAAACTTGCCCAAAGCATTTCAGTACGTCCTTAAAATGCAGTCGTATTTAAAACCTGACTAGAAAAACTGGATGGTGCTGCTTGAAGTATGTGATATCTGGGTGTGTAGGTGTCTCCTTGCTTATTTTTATGATGCAATTAAGTTGTCATTCCTCTACTTTCATCATCATGAAATTTTGCTCAGCTGCATTAGGAGAAGTTGCCTGTGTACAGAGGGGAACGGTACACAGCAAATAATTTCTGAATTACTGATCATCTTGGTATAAAAGAATGCATATTCAGTCCTATGCTATGTTTTTCAAATTGTGAAGGAATTTCATTAAAAGTTGTGAAAATGAATTGTCCATACCAATTTTCAGGACAAAACAAAGCATGTCAAGATGTAACTAACACCTTACACTTGTCTAAATCCATTTTATTAACTTAAAATTCAGTCCAGTGAGCACAATGACATTATATATACTGCATCTTGCTAAAAATCTCTAACCAAAAAAGCTGTTTTCCTCTGAATTCTGTAATGTCATTTGATGGTATAAATTAATGCTGAATCAAGAAGAACTACAAAAAGTTTTGCCAAAACACCTGCACTGTGCATATGACAGCTTACTGAATAACATCTGGATATTGAATCTAAATTAAGCTAAAGTAGTTTCTTAAACTTAAACCTTTCTTAAAATCATCTTGTAAGACTTCTTGTGTCTTTCCATTTTGAAGATGGTAGCACCTATATAGTCTAATAGAACATGCTAATGAGTATTTTGCTTAGTAAAACTTATTTAATATAAAATTAGGTGAGTATCAGAAGCTATTGTGGAAAAGATAAAAAACTACGAAATGGTTGTGTTAAAAATCTGATTGTAGCCACTCTATGTTAAGGTGCTTTATGACACCTCATGTGTCACCACATATGACATCAAGGATCATCTTGCCACAAGGCAGACACCTCAAAGCAAGCCAAGAACATTTATTGCAGTAAAAGAAAGCCTACTGACTCAGGAACTTCTAGTAAAGGGAGAAAAGGGCCTTCAAAGAAAGGTGTTGGTGTTTACCTCTGTGTCTGTATGGCTGGGTTTGTAAAAGAGTTGGAAGTATTTACTGCATCATTCTAAGACTATGTTTGTGTGCCATGCTTGTACAGGAGCTGCAAGTATTTGCTGCTTTATACTGAGAGACATCAGCTGTGTTCATGCCAGTCCTGACTTATGTTTTGACCTCCTTTCATACATTGCTATTAGTGGTTGACGTGACCTGTCTGTCCCTTATGACAAAGTAATGAACTAGAAGTAAAAATCTGTTGCAGGAGCAGAGTTTGAGTTGTATGAGCAATCAGGAGTGAAGTGGAACCTATAACACAGCTAAAAAATACATAAAAATGCTTCCATCAAGGGGGAACAATAGTTATTGCTTTGGTTTGTGCTACTGCCCGTCTCCATCTAAACCAGCACTTCCAGCTCCTTACCCTCTGACACTTCTATTCTGTGTCTTGTGCTGTGTTTATACTGTTGAAAACAGAGCTCCACGTTTCACTAAAATCAATTGCTAATCCCCTACTATTGGTAAGACTCTGAAAGCTGAGGCAAATACCATTAGAGCAATGCCATTGATTGGTATTCCAGCAAATGTGTTGGTTTGTCTGCTTAAACTTGCTGTCTAATTAGTCCTGAACAAGCCGAGCAAGCAACCCCAAAGTGACACCAGAGCCTGCAAGCGAGTTAATATGCTGTTTCTCATTGTAGAAAGTGTGCCTGTACATGTTCAAAAAAAAAAAAAAGAAAATTCGAATTTGCATTTCTGATACAAGGCGTCTTCCTTACTCTTCATACACTTTACTGTCTTCTTTATAAACCATGTTGTGTACATGTGTAAGATATCTACTGTATAAATCTGAAAGGGACAAGAATTTTAAGATTCTGTCCCTTTTAATTTTAACTCTATTTTATCTTCTACTCCTGACTGCTTAAAATAAAACCACATGATAACTACATATTTTTAGGTTCAAAATAAGCAGCGCATGGAAAATTTTAAAAATCTTGAGAAAGTTACATCAGTCAGGTGTTGAACTCAGTTTGTTAGAATAAAAGTATTTCCTCATCTCTGTTTTTAACATTAAGTAGTTCACAGCTGAAATCAAGAGCTCTTTATATTCCAAATAATAGTACCTGGGACTCACTTTTTCACAGGGATGTAGATCTGTGGTTTGGACCTGTGTCCCAAGATGTTGAAGTCTACTCCTATATGACTAAATTTTAAACAAACATCTACTAGAAAAGCATTAGAGGAGAAAACGGGTATTTTTAAACAACAAACAACTCCATTAAAAATTACAGCTTTAAATTAACAGAATAGGAGCCAATTTGCATCCTTCCAGAGAGCCTCAAATCTCCTATGATCCAACCTGGTAAATGTCTCACCTTGTTTTATTCTTTCAACTCCCACTGCTCAGACTGAATCTCCTCCAATTAGCATTGTCTGTGCAGGTAGCAGATCCGTGGTATCTGCTGGATTGTTGGGGCAGTTAGACTGGTGGGTTATAATCACAGCTGGGTGATTTATAGGTTTTCCTGTGTGGGAAAGTTACTGCTCAGTGAGCTGAGGTTTGAATTTACAGTAGTGCTAGTTTATTCCAGTTCCATTTTTAAATATAGTTGGGAACAAGCTCATTTGAAAGTGAATTTACAGTACTTACAGTAGGTTACCTGGCAAATTACTCAGCTATAAGTTCTAGCTTAGTTTGTGAAAAGGGCGTGGGGCCTTGGTTTTTTGGGTTTTTTTGTTGGGGTTTTTTGGGAATTTTTTTGGTAAACAAATCAAATTTTTCTTTTTATTATAACCTACTAATTGAAACTTATGTAATGTTTATGGCTCTATTCTATTCAGTTAACCTGGTCACTGTTGTTACTAAGGTACATGGATTAGCATTTTACCTAGGTTCTATTCTAAATATGTTGACAATATGCCTTAAGCACAAATGATGTTGCCTGCTGTCATGAGGTACATGTCCTGTAACTGACCTTTCTGAATTCTGCATATACTGCAACATTATAGGTGTATGTGTGCTCCTCATCTGCACCAGAGATATTGAAAAAAAGTCCTACTGCATGGAGCAAAATAGTGGCTTATACAGTAAATGCAAACCCAGTAAAGAGGCTGAGACAAGAGAGCAAGTAGCTCCACCACAACTCCAAGTGATGGTCCAGCTTGGATGGGATGGGAACTCCCTTGAAGGAGTTTTTGGTTTCTTTGTATGAGGAGTGGTGGTTTGGTTGTGTCAGAAACCACCTATAATTATTTAATGCTACTAATTTCCTCCAGCTTCTAGAAAGACAAAGCTGCCATCTACTTCTTAAAACACACAGACTTCTTGTTTAAGATTTCATTTGAAGCATTTCTTTGTCCTAATTCATCTGTAAATATGATGTTGTAATGCTTGCTTACACTTAACAGAGTACCTGCCAGTGCTTTCAGGCTCTTTAATGAAAGGCAACTTCATTGCAAATTAATTTATGAATTTTAAGAAACTCTGGGTGTGTTCTGTGACAGAGTTCTATTAGTTTGCCAGCCTGTAGCCCTTGTAATATGAAACTTCAGAAGGTCAGATGTGGATTCCTAACACGTGCTTATTTTAGAGTTAACCTGTGGCATCTGTTTTTTTCTTCTCTATCCCCCTTCCTTGTTAGACATGAATATTCCTGAACTCTCTGGAGCAGAAGGTGATGCCACTTAATGATTTCAAATACACTATCTTGACACTATCTTTTTACACTGTCAGTCATTGCTATAAGATCAACTCCAGGTCCAGTGATCAAAGGAATACAGTTATATTACCAAGTACAAAAACTGAACTTTAGGGCTGGTTGTTGAAACATGCATAAGTTGAAAAATATTTTTTAACAACTGCAATAACCCCAGCTTTCCAGTAGATGACACTTTCACCAAAATACTTTAATCTCAGTTCGCATAATTTCTGATTTTCCCCTGTTGAGCAGTCATTTTGTGTACTTTTTTCCTGAAAGGATTCCTTGCTTGGATGCTTGATTACTGTTCCCAAATATATTAGTGATGCGGTGGAACTGCATCAGTGCCATTCACAGATGTTCTTCCTGTGATTGCAATGCCCTGTTGTTCAATCCTCACCCTTTCCTGGTGGCTTAATGGGTAATTGAAAGCTATGGGGGTTTTGGACCCTTAGCAGTCCCACCACTTGACTTTGTAAATGCTCATCACGTGTCAGTCTATTGCAACATAAGGAATATTTAAAAACACCAAGCCACTGCAAAACTTAAGTTTAGCATTACTGTTGTAAGGCCAATGTCAAGGTCATTAAAGAAACTTAATAACCTAAATGGCTTAAATTTTGGAATATCTTCCTAATTATGCTATCTTGCAGAATTTTCAGGCTTGCATCAGGCATTCATCTGATTTGTACATGTCAGAGAATATTGGATGTGCAAGATACTGTAGTAACCTCAAGGACAGCTTGTGTGAATGATGAGTAAAGTGTGAGGGAAAAAGATGGAGGCAGAGTGGAAAGCTGGGGCCAAGGGCTCATCAGCCTCAGCTTGGCAACCTCACTGTCAGGCAGGGAGGGGAACTGTTTCTATCCAGGAGGAGACACTTGGGACAGACGTCAGCAGCCTGCCTTGGAAGTCAGCAGTCTGGACACATCAGAGGCACCATAAAGTGAGAGGCAAAACCTTTCTTTGAACCATATCTGTGTTTCCTGTTTGTGCTCAGTTTCCCATGGCTCTTTTATTGTGTGGTGGCCCTTACTGTACGGATGGCCCGAATGCAAGGAACACGATGCAGGGCTTAGTAGGCAAAAGGAGTAAGAACTCAAGAGAGCCAGAATGCTATGATTTTCTGCCTTGTTAAAGATTCTTACTTTAGGTGCATGAGGCTTGGGCCTGAGTGAGAGGACCAACCAGTCTGATAGCTGTGAGCTGGCAGCAGCAATTGGATGGCTCTGCAGACACCGATAGGCAGGAACTTGGGTCTCTGGGAGGCTTTGCTGTGGGGCTGGGCATCTATATAATGATCCTGCAGAGACAGATAGGCACCAAAGCAGCTTCAAGGATCTAAGCAAGCATACTTACTAAAGCCAGTGACTCATATCCATACAGAAAGTGTTCTTCTCCTGATTCAGGTCTTTATTATTTTAAATGCTTAATTAAGTCTCTTTGAACCCACAGGTGCAGCCACTTACTGATGCTTGCTATTTGTTTTCTTTTATTTGTCACAGGCTTTCATTTACCAAGATATTTCAGTCAGAAGACTGAACTAGATGTATTTGAGGGGATTTTAATATATTCTTGGAAACTGTGAACAACTTTGGTACTTTCCTGTTCTATTATCTGGATGCAACTATGTGCATCTGCTTAGAGGCAGGTCTCTGGTGGCTGGCTTGACTACTACCATTCCAATTTTGTAGGCTGATTGAAAGTTGGTTATGTATGTATGGCTGCTAAATTATTTCTTATGAAAAAGTGGTGGTTTTAATTTTTCTTTATTCAGTGAGTTGAATTTCAATACTCAAATGGCAAATACTAAGGAAAAGAAATCTTTCTGATATATGAGAGGTGAATGAACTACTTAGGATTCAGACTTTTTATGTCTGTCTAGTGACGAGCCAAACATTTATAATTTTCAAAATATGAACACATTGAAAATTACATTCACTTTCATATGCATCAGTCATACAAACTTTTTTAACTGCTCTCTTCCAAACTCACTGTTGATGTGATTTTTTTCTTTGCTTTAATTTCTCTGAAGTTATTTCACAATACCTGAGCTGTTAAGTTATGCTTACTAAGTTATTTCACTGTTTGTTAAGCTTTTTCATTTCATGATTTCTTAAAGCACTGTCTAGAATCCAGGCAGTTATGCAAATCATTGAACTTCAGTCATTGTGTCTGAATCTTTCTGTATCAATGAATGATTTTTGTGTTTAGTTTTTCTTGGTTTGGAGTTTTTTGGTTTTTTTATTTTAGCGTTAGGTTTTTTCAACCCAAAGAATAACTTTGAGGGATTCAAAAGATAGCTTATGGAGTAAAGCTTGGCACAGAGGCATAAGAAGGATAGGAGGAAGCTAGTAGCACATGTTTGTTCTGGTTTTGCCAGAAGAAATTTCAGCCCATGTCTCCTATTTGCAGGCTAAACTACTCATCACTGAAAGTACAAAGAGAACACTGCTGTAGTTGTTTTGTTTTATTTTATTACATATGCCTGGAACCTAAATAAATAGCACAAATTTTGTGTTAAAGCATTAACATGGTTTTTATTCACAGATATTGTTTGAAATGGTTTTCAAAATTTCAGGATAATGAGGTGAAGTAAGCTAAGAAGATGCAAAACTGTGTGCTAGGAAATAAATACATACATAGTATAAACAACTTATGTACTTTTCAGGTTAAATTTTATTGTCAACTTCAACGCTCTCTGCATATTTTACAATTTAGTTGGAAAAGTTTGTAGCTGATTGTTTTTGTTCTGACCTCCCCTTGGAGGGAGTGCTGTGCAGACTGTCTGAAAACTGGGCTTTCTGCTTACATTATGCTAAAAATGTCCACTGCTTATCATATTCTGAGAGCGTAAATTCAGCTTTAGTCTAGTATTCCTTATTGTTTTCCATAGCTCTCTGAAGATGACTAGCCAGAAGGGAACTGTAGGTGCTGGTATTTATGGCAACTTTGGATGGCTACAAATAATGGCTTACCCTGAAATGTGTTTAGATTCACCTTGGCTTTAAAGTATTTTTGAGACAGGGCAAGCTGTGGGACACTGAGAGCACTGTGCTATAGGTGAGGTTACCAAGATCTCTTCCCTCCCTTCAGCCCCAGGACTCTCCCTAATAATGCTGGATGTTAAAATGAATCATTTATGAGCATCAGTAGACACATGGGTGGGGCCTCTTTTAAAACTGGTATTTTGTTGATGCAACACGTGTGACGGCCTCTTAGTTCTGAATATAAGTGTTACTGAGAGGAAATTAGGTTGGTTGGCAGAGGAGATCAGCCAGACCTTGCAGTGCGTCTTGCTGAGGAGCTGGTATATCCACCAGTACTGTGCTTCTGACACAAGTACATGTAGAAGAAGAAAAAATGGAAGGTAAGTGTCTTGAAACTTTAATGTCCCTTAAACCAGGACTGAAAACAGAAATAATTAAATGATCATGTGTACGGGCCTAAAAAATTGCACATATTTTTGTGTAGGGATTACTTGCATGTTTGGATGTTCTTTGTGGAACTAGAGAGAAAGGGAAAAAAAAACTACTTTTAAAAAAACTACTATGAAGGATAAAGCTATGGAAAAGATTTAGTGAAACAACAGTCAATTCTGAAAATAGGAAATAGCATGGAAAAGAATAAACTTTATTGCTAGCATTAGTACAGAGTACTAGCTTTCAGTATTCTCATGATAGAAGCAATTATTTTCCAGTGAATGCCTGACATATTCTGTCTTGAATGAAGGGAAAATATGAATTGATAGAGAAAACCCTGTGACTGGTATGGATAGTCAGGTTTCTCCCAGACCAGAGGCAGAAAACCAATAAGAAACGTGAAACTGAATTGCCTTTCGTATTTTTTCTGCGCTGTCTTTGCTTAAGAAAGTAATCATTAGCTCGTTTATGATCCAGTTGCGATACTTAAATCTGATAAGCAAACTGTGGGCTGACTTTAGAGAACATCCCTGGGAAATGTAATACCTCAGCTCCCTGATGTTCCAGTTCAGCTGGATTACTGAGTGGATGAAGAGTAGTTGTCTTGGTTTATAAACACTTCCAGAGGCCAGGCAAGAATCAGGTTCTTTCAGTGTTCTTGACCGCAGGAATTTGCCATGTGTGCTGTAAGTACTTTCGGTGTGACCAGAATACTTTTTGTTATGGTTGACAACTCTCATTAAGATATGAGATTTTCAGTTCAGTTCAGTTCTGTTGCTCATTCTTGTCAGCAGGTATGTTGTATTCATGAGCAATAATGATGCAATGCACTCCTGTATTTTTTGGTTATTGTTGATCGTGTGCAAATTTTTATCATGGTAGCACGCAGCTCTGCATTTGTTGCTGATCTCTGGTGAAGATCTGAATGACCAATGCATGACTAAGTTTAAATAGTTAGATGAGAAACAAGATTATTTTTATTCAAGGAAAACAAATTAGAAAAAATTGCTTTTTTTTTTTTTTTTGCCTCTTCTCTACCTATTCCACCCGTTCCCACTCTCTCCCCAGTTAATTTAAATTATTATTTAATTCAGGATGTGATCCTGGGAAACTCCACTGGTTTGTGTTAAAAATTTCCTGATCCTAAGGGCTTAGCTATGTGTCTCCCCTTGATTGGATACACCCTTGATATTGGATAGGAAAAAGTATTTTCCCTTAAATATTAATTCTGTAGGTACCCATGTAGTTAGAGAAGTTGCATTTTTAGATTTGTCTGTAGGCTTAGCAGGACCAAACTTAACACTTTAATATTATAATAAAATACAAGACTTTGCACATCAGTAAAGCCAATTTCCAAAACTGCTGAGAATCTGTGGCTCCCATCATCTTTAATTAGAATGAAGAACTTTGGAAAATAAAAAGTTGTATGCAAATAAGTAAAGATGAATGTTGCCACCCATCCTTCTGGCACCAGTGTCATAATTACTCCTATGAAATGACTGATATGCAAGCAGGATGCCTAAGGGGGAATCGGCCAAGATTTTTGTCAAGCTTATCACAGCACCTGGGATTGATCGTCAGCATTTTAAAATGTCACAATTTGTGAATATTTCCTTTTCCATTAAGTTCCTCAATGACATCTGCAAACTTTTTTATGACTTTGGGAGTGCAGACTGAGACATCTGCAAGCATATTTAACATTATTTTAAGTCTTGGATAGATATTTATACATATCTATTTTTTTCATAAATAATTTGGAGTGCTACTTAAACTTTCAAATACATACATGTTATCAATTTTTTTATTTATTCTATTTAATTTTTTAATTTCTTTTATAAAAAACTCAAACACCTCAAATGATAGCATGTGCAAAACTGTAACTGTGGACAGAATGTTATAATGTGTGGAGAGACTATTACAATGCAAAGTCAGCTTTTCAAGTAGAGATACTAATATTGGCCTTCAGCATCAGGTATTTATAATACAATCAGGCACTATGTAAAAGAAGTGAAACTCGTAGGACAGCAACAAAAATCAAAGAGTTAGACAAGTTTCCATCTGCAAGCTAGAAAAGTGGTGAACTTGTAAAGGAACTTTTATGGATGTATGTCTCAATTTTAGTCTCACTGAATTCTGAACAAAGTCTTGAATGTATTTTGAAAGAGTTATCTCTCTTTCATCGTTGTCTCCTCTGTCAGTTAATCTTAACCACAGTCGAAGCTGGGAACTTAATTATATGGGGTTTTTCTTTGTGCTCCTTTCTCTGTCCTGCAGTTATTGAGCTGGGAGAAGTTGACTTGAACTGTCCTTCCAACTGTCAAATACATAATACCCATTTCTTCGGAACTGACAGACAGATAATAAGGAGAGGGCAAGCCTTCAGCTTATATGCTCGCTTCCAAAATCGAGAATGGGATGACTCTGTGGACCAGGCTGCTTTCACCGTGGAGACAGGTAGTCACTCCCAAGCACTCTGCAGACTTTCCTAGGCCTTTGTTGATTAATAATATTTCCCATAGACTTCAGAAGACTTCTTTCATAGTCTTCATATTCCCATAACCTACTCATGTTCTATGTGAAGAGACTACGCTCCCCTAAATCAGGCAGTTCTTCTAAGATGTAAAGTTTTCTCACTCTGCTAGAGAAGTGACAAGTGAAAAAGAAATCCACCCTTGGGAGCTTCGCCTTGCAAATGATGCCTAAGCAAATTACCAGCCTTTTACATGTGCTTTGTTTAGTAGTCTGATGGAAGTGGTTTTTATTTTCCTGAAAAGGCCTCAGACCTTGTGAATCAAATGAGACAAAATGCACCTTCCCAATGGGCAGATGTCTGGATCAAACCTGCTGGAGTGCTTCCTACAAAGTTCATCAGCCAAAATGCATCACTATCAGCGTGTTTCCTCCTTCCAATGTCTGCATTGGCCGTTATATTCTCAATATGCAAATCACATCTTGTGGTCACACATACCAGCGCTGTCTTGGAGATTTTTATGTCCTTTTTAACCCTTGGTGTGCAGGTAAGAACTCTAATGACAATCAGATTGTTTTAAGAAAAAAAACTAGTGATGAGTAAAACTGTAGAATATATTTATTATTTACCTGGTGCGTAAAGGATGTAGTAACAGAAACAATGAGAATCAAGGAGAGATTTAATTCTGTTCTTCTTAATCTTTTTCCTCCAAGTTCAAGACTGTCTCAAGCCATTGTTTCAGGTTTATTTTTAGTGGTAGTAGGGGTGAGGTATAATTTTTTCCCCACAATATTACAGTGTTTTGACAGGACAGAAAGCATTGGGAAACTTCCTCTGTTTGTCAGGAAATGCATTTTTGCTGTGAGAGTGACTGAGCACTAGCACAGGCTGCCCAGAGAGTTTAAGGAGTCTGCATCCTTGGAGATATTCAAAAGCCATCTGGATATGGCCTGGGAAACTGGCTGGAGGTTGGACCAGATCACCTCCAGAGGCCCCTTCCAACTTCAACCATTTTGTAATTCTGTGAATACTGTGTTGTCATCATAAAATAATACAGTACAAATACAAATTAAATTCTTTAGATCTGGCTCAGGTAGCAAGCAATTCTGGAGTCTGTAGGACCTCGCCAAAATCATTACGTGACAAATATTCACATTGTCTGTGCTGATTTGATCTAAATCAGATACACAACTCTATGTTGCTGAGTGTTTGACTTGTAGAACAGCTTAGTGTGAAGATAAATTGCAAACTCCTCCATTAATGTGTTTTACAGCAGGGAGAGATTTAATAAAGATATTATCTAGCTGTAAGTAGGAATGAGTTGTCTGTGAGTGCTTAAAGAGCCCACAACCTTCAACATAAAAGTATACATCAAAAACTGGTAGTAAAGGAGAGAGGGATCCAGTGATGCAGAAACACAGAAGTACTAGAAAGGTACATTTTGTCTGAATGAAAGCTCTTCATCTTTTCCAGATGATCCTGTATATTTGGACAATCAGGCTCATAGAGAAGAATATGTTCTGAATGAACACGGCATACTATATGAAGGAGTTCACAAGCACATAACCTCTCGACCATGGCACTTTGGACAGGTATATTTTTAATACTTGTCCAGAAATAGATGACATCCACATACTGATAAATTAAGTGTTGTTTGTATTTTTTCAGAAATGTATGCCCTATTTGTAGTGCAAAGGCTTTTAGGATCAGTTCAGACTATGTATACATGAACCAAAATGTCTGAGAATTTCACTGTAGCCCAAATAACTGGAAAAAAGTTTTATCTAGTAAAATGAGGGAAATTGCACAATGTTCTGGGAACAGGTGGAACAAACACTGTGCTTCAGAAGGAAAATTATTCCATTGGTCAAACATAAAAATGACATGTTTTTGCCTTTGGTTTTCCTTCAGGCAGATAGGCAATACCATGCAGACCACTAGGAGCTGTGCTTGATTTAACAAAATTAAAAAAAAAAAAAAGAAAATAAAAACCAAAGGAGAGGTGAAAAGCAACTCATATAATTAAAAAAGACTGGATTTTTGATAAGAAAGTTACTTTAGCAACATCAGCATACCATGATGCCTATGTTATTGTTTTTTTTCCTCAGTTTGAAGATGGGATTCTGGATATCTGCTTGAAGATCTTAGATATGGGTGCGAGTTACCATCACGGCTCTGATCGTGACCACTGCTGGCGCAATGACCCCGTGCATGTCAGCATGGTGGTGAATCACATGGTAAGATCTGTGGGCATGTGAGACCTCGGAATAGATCAGGTCACACTTCATTATATTGTAGAAGGACAGACTGCACAGTAATCTAACGCAGCAGGCAAGTGGGGGAAATCCTTCCTCTGCTCAGATTCACAGGAAAATTAAACTTTTAATGCTAACCTCTGATGATTTTGAGGCATGCTTAGAATGTGAAGACATGGTCGGTCATTTGAAATGGTTGTTTTTCTTTTCTCTTTCTAGATAAGCAGCCATACCACTAACAGTATCATGAAGATTCCAGAAAACAGTGATTACCTGAAAGGAACAAAGCCATTTTCCTGGAATGGAAGTGTCCCTATTCTACAGCAGTGGTACAGTGGTAGATGTAGGCCGGTCAGATATGGGTACTGTGGATCTCTTGCTTCAGTCATGTGCACAGGTATGATATTTCAGTTTGCCTTTATCTAGTTTATAGAAAAAAGAAGAAAGAAAACAAGGGTCAAAAACATCTGACCCTAAAATCTACCTGAATAATTTCACTTGTAAGAATTTTTCTAGAAAAGAAATGAAATATTTTTCTCATGCTCCTGATAAAGTGTTTATTAGCAACCTTTTGCTTTCCTACACAGGTTGAAGAGCAAGAAAAGTAGTTCCACCTTCTCTGTTACCTTTATATTATCCAGTTATCAATACTGAAACTTTTATTAAAACTCAGAGCAAGTGCAGCATTGTTGAATCATAGAGTAATTGGGGTTGGAAAGAACCAACATAACCTCCACAACCCCATTGCAGAGCCAAAATTTATGCTTTGGGTGATGTTTGAAGGATAAGAAAAAACATTAAGTTATGAGCAGGAAGATCTATTGTAATGTCTCCCCCAAAACACAAGTACAAGGCTATATTCTCCTTTTAATGCAAAAGATTAGATAATAGTGCACTAAACTCTACAGACAGAAGATCTGAGTTAATTTATCTACTGAACTGGCCTCTACATTGAATGAAGAAAGTTAAATTGAAGTCCTGTAGGTGAATCTATATGTGCCACACTATTTATTAAAAAAAATTGTTTTATTAGTGCAGAATCAGGTTAATGATTTCTGAATTTAAACCATCTGTTTTTGTGGATGTTTTTGGTTTTTATTTTAAGATGGAAGAGTACAAAAACATTCCTTTCTGCTAGGCTTTTTTTCAAACTACTTTTCAAGAACTAAAAAGAATTTTTAAGATACAGCACCCCAAATATTGCTTCCTAGCCATTGTGTTTCTATAACTGTAAATTAGAATATAAGATAATAATTTATAAAATAAGTGAGGGATTTGACTGACTAATTGTGATTTGTAATGATTCATTCATATTTTTTCTTACAGTGATGAGATGTTTGGGAATTCCAAGCCGTGTTGTCACAAGCTTCTGTTTTCCTTGCTCAATTGAGAATCCCCTTGGTATCAATGAGATTTTTGACTCTACTGGTAAAAACCTGTGTGGCAAAGACAAACTATGGTAAATAAGAAAAATATTAAGCTCTTTTTCCCTTTTAAAAATTACATAATAGGAAAACCAGTATATATTTAGCAGATCGTGTCTCTCTTTGGTGTATCTCTTTCTTTATCTGGGTAATGCTCTTCAGTTTCCTAATAATGCATTTCAAAACCATGACATTACTAAAGAGGCAGTCCACTCAGTGTAGATTTTCAAAAAAGAAAAATGCAGAACCTCTTGTGAGAATCCATGCTGCTTGCTTATCACTCTCAGCTGAAAAAAATAAGGCCATCAAGCTTAGAAGCTGTAAAAGTGTACAGTAGATCACTAAATTCTAGGGAAAATTTATCCCTAATTTGGACTTTTATCTCCAATCACAATCACTTGGTTGATACCTGTGCTGTCCTGTCCTCCTGATGCTCCTTGTAATGGACTTCTTATGGAATGGATGGAATTCTTATAAATCTTAATGAATGGAATTCTTATAAATCTTTCAATGCCTGTTAAACTTAATCTAAAGAACTGTGTTGTCATGTTATCTACTAAACTTAATCTAAAGAACTGTGTTGTCATGTTATCTACTAAAAGAAACATGTTTTGCAATCAGGTCTATGGGGTTCTGGAACAAATTTCCAGCCTGAGAGATATAAAGTGAACAAAACCACTCCCGTCGTAAATGTCATTAACAGTGTTTGGACATACAAAATCTTCAGTTGATCAAAAAATTATTGCTGACATGGTTTTCCTCTGTCATAGGTGTTAAATTTGGTAATCCAAGAGACATCTTTAATTGTATATTCCCCCATTCTACAGGCGATACCACTGCTGGAATGAATCTTGGATGGCTCGCAGAGATATAAATCAGTGCTGTGGTGACTGGCAGTGTCTGGATCCAACACCTCTGGAAACAGGCAGAGGTAATTTTACTATAGTTGGAATAATATTACTCAGATTACGCTGCTGAGTTTCCCTGCTATTCAGGTTACAATGTGTTATAACATTTTTGTTCTCTGGTTTAGGTTCAGCTTGCAGTGGTCCTACATGGGTTCGGAGCATCAGGGAAGGGGAACTGGACTTGGATTATGATGGTCATCATATGTTTTCTCGAGTAAATTCAAACTACGTTGGCTGGCTTTCCCAAAACAATGCCAAAAGAACAAAATTTTTCTGTGACACATGGCCATGTGGACAACGCCTAATCACCAAGAGTGTTGGCAGTGAGCAATTTGAAGATATCACTGGAGCTTACAAGTATGAGCTAGGTATGACGAAAACATATTGAATGGGTTAGAGGAAATTATACAGACTAATCATATAAAATGTGATCTCTCACATTTTATATGATTGAAGTAATCTCTCCTGTGTTTAAATGTGCAGAACAATCTGAAATTGTCTTTTCATTTTTGAGAAAGAGGCAGATGCTTTTCTCTTCAAACGTCGTGCTTTTAAAACTTCTAAATATATTTAGATGATTCAAACAAAGCACATACTAATGGATAGGATAGGATAGGATAGGATAGGATAGGATAGGACAGGACAGGATAGGATAATTTCAGCTGGAAGGACCTACAATGACCATCTCATCCTGGTCACATGTCAGGACTAAATGAAAGTCGAAACATACTATTAAATATCTCTTTTTAAGGCACTGACAACCACGGCCCATAAACCACCTCTCTAGGAAGTCTGTTCTACTGTTTGACCAGCTTCACAATTAAATAATTGTTCCTAATGTCTAGACTAAACCTCCCATGCACAGCTTTCAACCATTGCCATGCTACCTGTCACTGACACCAGGAAAAAGAGCTCAGCACCTCCCCTTCCACTTCCTCTTCTCAGGAAGCTAGGAAGAACAATGAGGTTGCTGCTCAGCCTGCTTTTCTCCAAACTAGACAAACCCAAATATTTTTACCTGTTCTTAACAGGATGTGCATTCCAGTGCTTTAAATAACACTGTTTATAGGTATATGTTTTGGTCTCACCTTGAAAGTAGTTTTAAATATTAGCAGACTCAAGATAATCTAAAAAAACCCATAAATTCTTCTAAACCTAGGATTAACACCTTACTTGTTGCTTCTTGTACTGGGTCTGTCACAAAATATGCCTACTTACTAAATTCATGTATTATTAGCATATTCTGCTGCTCTTACTTTGAGGTTACTGATTTTCATATTCCAGTAGACAGGAGGAGTTCAACTAGCAAGACTGCATAAAGGACTGAACAGTAGATCACAGCTGATTGTACATTTGCAAGCTCTGTGGGGATTTTTGTTTATTTTTGGTTGGTTGGTTGGTTGGAAAACAATTGACAGTTTCTTTGTTTTAATGGCATATTTTGCCTTTTGAGAGAATGGTAGCATCTCATATTCACCCTTATTCTTTTAGAGAGTTGTATTTCCAGTTTTTTACTAACTATACATTTTGAGATTTACATGACCATTTTTTATATTTAACTACTTAAAAGTAAAATAAGGTTTATAATTTTTTCTTTTTTTTCCCTGAGGTGTTCATTTCCTTCCGTGCATTCAGTCTGCTGTATCTTATATTTCATTACCTGGTGCATTCGTTCTACAACAACCTGCTACTTTGGGTTTCAGGAAGAAGCAGCAATAAATTTAATTATCTTTATTATTTGGGTAGAATAATAATAGGGTTCTTGTGCCTCCAGCAGATTCATTATCATATATCTTCTTCAACAGGTTCTGTGAAAAACAAAGAAGCCTATTACCGGGCTTACAGAAGGATTCACCCAGGGTACTGCAACGCTTCCAACTGTCATATCGACAGGGAGCTATCGTCTCTGAAAAACCCATTTCTGAGTGACTCTGGAATTAACATGAGGTTAAAGATGGCCAACTGCCCAATGTATGGTGAAGATGTCCAGCTGAACTGGCTGCTTGAAAATTTGCGTAATGAGAACAAAACCCTGAAGTTCAATTTGTGCGCGCAAATTATAACCTACAGTGGTGTCCCAATGGATCAGTTTTGGAAAGACTGTGTGAATGTCACATTGGGTCCAAGGGAAGGTAAGAGGGTGAAATTGTCTTGACACTCAGCTGTTTTTCAGAGCTAGTTGGTTTTTAGGATCTGTGGAGACTTCCTAATAGTGGTGGGAAGTGAGATGTGCAGTGTTAAATATTGACAGCTGAATTCCCTTTAGGGTGATCACTCAAAAATCAACACCATGTCAATTCTACATGTATAGTGACAAGTAAATTGTAGTCTTTCCTTAATTTCTCAAGGTTTAGAGATTCTTATGATAGTTTAAAAAATTGTTTCATTGAAATTTCAATTCTGAACTCCATACTCAATACAAAGATAAAGCTGCAGCTGTCTATCAGAAAAGTAATGTTTTCTTTGGCCAGAAGATATCAGCCAGTGTAAAACACTTGCTTAGAGCACCTAGGCATACCATATGCTTGGAAGTGCAAACGTGTAGCAGAACATCAACACCTGTTTTCATGGTTAATGTCTTTTTTCTAGAAGAAACAAGATCTCTTTCATTAAACCACACCATTATAAGACAGAATTTCATACTGATATTAAAATTCTATTTTACGAGGCTTTAATTTGCCTGTATTTGAATTATTGTTTTAAGAATTGCACTGGAAGGAAAGACTCCAAATTTTGCTTAATAATTATCATCATCATTATCATCGACTAATCTTGCAAATTCACTAATAGATGAATTGAAAACTGCGAAACTGGTTGCTGAAGATAGCAATGTATCACCCTAAGTCAGGAAAAAATTCTGTCTATTTTCAAAGATGCCATGATAACTTAATACTTAATTAAGCCCTTGTCAGCATGAGTTAAACATTAGGAGGAAGGAAAGTGGAAATACTAATAAAAAATACAGAAAAATAAAAGAAAAAAATTTGTTTTACAGTGAAAAAAATTCCACTGTGTATATCATATAATCAATATGGACCTTATCTCTGTGATCACAACATTATGAAAGTGGTTGCTGTCTCAGACCCTGAGTGTGGAGAAATTCTGATGGTGAGCAGGGATATTGTGGTCAACAGACCACCTGTTATTGTAAAGGTAAGTAACTTTTATTATGGAATTTGGGATCTAAGGAACAGACCTGGGGACTCTTATTGGCCACTCCCTAAGTGCAATGCAAATAAACTTGAAATATTTTACATTTTTCTTCTATATTATTGCCTTTTTAAAATACAGTGATATTGGTGTGATTTTTAAAGTAAAATAGTTGACTTAGTAATGTATAGAGATCATAGAAGCAAGTAAAAAAGAAATATTAATAATACTTTAATTTTCCCCCTTCCATTTATTTACCTCATTGTCAATTTTGTAAGGATTAAAAATAATAAAATATGTTTATTTCTTTTTTAACTAGCTACTGAGCCAACCCAGACTGAAAGTACCATGTACAGCAGAGATCTCCTTCTGTAATCCTCTCCAGGAGGATATGAAGAATTGTGTAATGACATTAGAAGGCTGTGGTTTATTCAAAGAGCCAATGACCATTGAGTAAGTTCATCAGTTCTGGAAATGGGGACAATATTGGGGTTTGACTAAAGTGTGCAAGTTCAGAACAGGTTTTGAGAGAGAAAATAGTTCTGATATTTTTGGCATTTAGCACATGAACAGGACATTTTGCCTCTTGTTAGTTTGAGACTCTATTAAAAGCCTCACTCCTCTTGAAACTGATCATTTAAAGCTGGCAAGGAATGCTGCTGCTTCATTTTTCTCAAGATTTAATTTAAGTGGGTGCATCAAATATCTGTCTGCACACTTCTCTTTACAAGAAGTACTAGCTAGGTCCCCCATCCCTTACAATCGTATTGAATTTATAATAAAATTCCTCTAAATATTCATGAACTGGCACTAACCACATATAGGAACAATTAGAGAACAACAGCGAGAAATAGCAATATGCATTCTAAGCTCATAACACGTTAATCACAGGAAACGGGAAGCTTTCGAGTAGCTGTAACATTCTAGTAAAAGTAGCTGTTCATTAATATGCATTGCTTCTCTTCATGACAAGGAGAACTGACAAAAGTATGACTAGTTTTGAGGGCAAGAAGTTAAGAATTGTTCTCACTGAATAGTAATGAACTGGATTCCACAAAGCTGCCCTGTTGAACTGCTGGAAATGGTAAGCAATAAATACATCTTTGAGGCAGAAAGGTGCTGCATTTTTTAAGAATTCAAGTCAGTACCACAAATGGTTTTCCAATTCCCATTACAAAAGTGACTATGGGAGTCTTCCAAATCTTCTCTTGGGACAAAAGCTTTCCCATGCTTTTCACAAGAGAATATGGGGTTTTTGGAAAAACACAAGAATAACAAAATTGTCATAGCAGTTTGTTTCTAAAGTATGTCATAGCAAATCAAATTTATTTGTGCGCTCATCTTGTAGCGCTTAGGTCTCTGAGTGTTAAAGATTAGGGTCCTAATTCTTTTCTTTGTCTTGCTCCAGTTTGGGAACGCTGGCATCCAACCAACAGGCACGGACCATCGTGGAGTTTACACCTTACAGGCTTGGCTGCCACCGGCTCCTGGCCAACCTCGGGTGCCACAAGTTTGCCTACTGCAAGGGATGTGCCAAAGCTGAAGTATGCTGCTCGGCAGGCCAGAACGGTGTCCTGCCCATCGGCCAGAACGGGTCACTCCCCGTGTGTGAGAATGGCTCCGTCCCCATGAACGGCGCTGGGGGAGCCGGAACGGCTGTCCCTGTGGCAGACCCTGCCTTCAACTCCATGTGTGAATATATATGTATCCCAGTGTGCAACCCAAATTGCAGCGCAGGGGGACAGCCTGTGTACGATTTTGTGTACCTCCCTGCAGGCCATCCCTTATGCAACACCATCTGCAACCAAGGCTTCAATGCAAGCATCAATCCCGGTTTTGAGATGGGATGTGATCCTGGCTTCCGTGTCATATGTGAGACTGTACCTCCTGCTACGTGTGCTCCAATGGCTCCATCCATGTACAGCTCCATGCCAGCCCCAGCATCCAACCCTGTTTGCACCACTATGCCTCACGTGGTGTTTGAGACAGGTCCTGCTCCCACACACCCTGCTGGAGGTGGAGGGGGGCCGATGTCCTATTCTGTCTCTGTCCCCACGAATAATGCGGTGAGTGCGCTGCTGACCCACTTCATGGGTGGCCCCAGTCCCAACGGGGCAACCCAAGCAGTCCCTATGACTGCTCCGCCATCCTACTCCATGTGCTCTCCAGTAATCCACACCATTGGCAACCCCATCCAGTCTGCAACTCCCCTTTCAGTGCCCGGTGCCTCCATCTCACACGTCGTTTGCAGCTCCACACC
The DNA here is from genome assembly GCF_028769735.1 of Zonotrichia leucophrys gambelii. NCBI lineage: Eukaryota > Metazoa > Chordata > Aves > Passeriformes > Passerellidae > Zonotrichia > Zonotrichia leucophrys. The sequence goes on from NC_088171.1 coordinate 97,658,162, forward strand.
CTCTCCCAGCACCCAGCCTCAGTGCGGCCCAGCGGCCACGCTGTCCTCCCAGCCCCTGAATGCCGCCGTAGCGCACGGCCTGTGCTCCCCAGTGGCCTCCCCGGTGCCCCGCGCTGCTGACCGCAGCAGCACCCCGACAGTGCTGCAGGTGGGCACTGCCTCCGCATCCCACTCGCTGTGCTCCCCGGCACCCCAGCGTCCCGTGGGACCCCCGGCCTCGCACTCGCTGTGCTCTCCGGCCCCCCGCCCCGTCGGGCCCCCCGCCGCCCACTCGCTGTGCTCGCCCAGCTCCGCCTCGCTGGTGGCCGCGGGGGCCCGCCCCGCCAGCTCGCCGGCCGCTCAGCCCTTGGACTCCTCGGCTGCGGCCTGCCTGCCGTGCTCCCCATCGCCGCGGCCCCTGGCGGGTCCCACAGCCCGCTCGCTCTGTGCCCCCACCTCTCGCTCCCTCTCCCAGCTTGTGGGCACCTCTGGCTCTCGCTCCTTGTGTGGCTCTCAGTGGGGCCCTTCCTATGAGAGCACCTCTCGCTTTGGCTCCACGTGGGCTCCCGCCTCCCGATCGTTGTGGAGCCCCGAGGGGCGCTTGGGCTACTCCTCGACCCGTGCCACCTACGGCACCCTTTCACGCCCTCCCTACAGCTCCTTGAACCGCTCGTCCTACACCTTGTCCCGCTCTGGCTACGCTACCCTACCCCGCTCCGCCTCCCCCTCTCCCTCTGCCTACGCCGCCCTGACTCGCTCCGGCTCCTGCCCCTCTGGCAGTACCCTGGCCCTGGCAGGGTCCCGCAGGCCCTGGAGTCCCACAAGGAGCACTCTCACCTATTTCAGACGCAAATACCTGTAACGGCGAGTAACCTGGGAAAAGCTGAAACCAGTGAAATAAAGCCTGCGTGCAGATGCTTTACAAGAGGTTAGAAATAGGGTGATGAAGAGCAGCGTGCTGCTCCTGAGCATTTATCTATGGATTTGAGATGTGCCAGAAAGCAGGCTGCGAGCCAACTGCTGAGGGATGCATTCGATGTAATACTTGTATGTCTTGAGATACGGTACGGTGGAAATGACAAATGAATGTGCTCCCTGTGGAGCCGTCGTGACAATAGTGGCACGGCGCAGGTAATCAGACTTACTTGCTCAGTCAAGCTGTTTTATAAATGATGTGCTTTCACTCTCTCCTCTCTTGATTTTTTGCAATGCACATTTCTCAGATCTCCCTGGGCTACAGCACTCATAGCAAATCTATCTCCCTGCGTGAATTGTGCTGTCCTTGGGATGCTGCAGAGGTGACAGCAGACGTGTCTTATGTCTCACCTAACAGACACTGGGCCCCTGAACCCCAGCATTTTTGTGGCTCAGGTCAGTTCTGCGTGCACTCTGTCTCCCTAGCTGTGTAACACTGAAAACTGTGGAGGTCGCAGAGCAACTAAATCGTTACAAATCAGCTGAAGAGTTTAATTGTGTCTTTATTTAATATTTTTTTCCTTTTTTAAGTAGTAATTTTAGTTTTACTACTCTTGATGTATTAGAGACCTAGTATCAAGAATACAGAGGTCATGTTAGAAAGTCTGAAAAACTCAATGAAAAATCAATACAATATATTGGCTTTCACAACTGACTGTTTTTCATAGAGCATATTTCAAAAATTTTCTCACGTACCTTATAGGCATTTAAGTTACTAGGAAAAGCTCTAATTCCACAGCTGTGCCTTTTTTTTTGTATAGCTAGGAAAAGTCTGCCCCTAGACCTGAACTTAGAAAAGGAAGAATGAGGTTATCCTTCCTTTGCAACATCCAGTCCTCCCAGGTGAAAGTTTTTAAGGTGAATGAAATGTACTGTGTCTTCTTCAGCTGATGGTACTGTTCCAGTGCTAGCCTTCTCCAGGTGTTTTAGGAGTTGAAATTATACATTTTCATAATGAAACTATCCCTGAATTTTAGATTTGCTCATAAGAATTTTGGATTCTAACAACACCTCCCATCCCTCCATTATTTGTCTTTAGTAAAGTAGTCCATTAATTTAGTAGCAAGTGTTAGTGGGGTTTTGTGGTAAGGTAGTTTTGCTGGTGCTGCAGAATCTTCAGCCATGTAGCAATAGTATTTCAGTAGTATCATTGTAGTTTACACCCCTATGTGATGAGATTGAGTAACCTTCTGAGGATTTTGAGATAGTGTGGTGTCAGATGGTAGCTATGAACATGCCAACACTATCAACTGCATAGGAATTCTGAGTAGGCTAGAAGAAAGATTTGCCTGGATATTGTAGTAGAGTGATCGTAACTCAGTGACTTTGTTTTTTTTACACAGTTTCAATAGTCTGCGTTAGATATGTGCTGAGAATTTCTTTGCCTGACTGACAATAAAAATAAAAATTTAAAAAACCACCTGTCATTCTATTGTTTTGGTTTCTTTTTTTTTTTTTTTTTTTCAGTAAATACTGCTTAAAAGGTGAAGACTAAATCTCTGCGAGTGAACTGGTTTGTGATATCTTCCCTCCACTTCATTTCTGTTAAATTTCCTGTTCTTTTCCTCAAGGTACGAAAACTAGGCTTCAGAATAAGATCTGAAGTTAGGGGAAGTCTGTGGATTTCTTACTTTACCCGAAATACTTAGTTTGATGTTAGAGGAAAAATGAAGCCATCCTCTTTTCTCTCAATAAACTTTTCCACTTGTTGCATGAGTTTTTCCTTTGCTCTGTAAAACTTTCAATCCACAGAAATGCCAAAATGAGCAAACCTTTGGGTGGCAGAGGAAGAGATAGATAAGATACTGACAGTATTTCCTAAAGAAAAAATGTGATTTTTTTTTTTTAAAGTGTCAATAGTACATGATAGCTACATAATTCTCAAATGACATTTCAGATTCCTTTTCCCAGTAGTGGCATGACTTCTCTGATGTACTTAATTTTTGAGAAACAGCCTGACTGCATATTTCAGAAGCTCCAAAGTTTTGGTCATTGGAGTTGTTGAGAGCATGTGCAACCTCAACTCACACTCTTTCTGCCATGTATACTGAATATGCATTGCTTTTGAAAAATGGAGTAAATTCGTTCTAACTAGAGCCATAGGGGAAGGCAGAAATCTTTTAGGTTCAAAATTGTTCTAATACTGAATAAATGATATTGAGGCTATTGTTGTCTCGCACAGCATGGCAGTAACAAAGGGTAGCTCATAGTATCTTATCAAAGTCCGTTGTACTGTCTCATACTCATTGGGGGGCAGAGGGGGTGGGCAACATGTGAACAACTAAAGAAAAAGAACCCCCAAACCAATAATGACAAAAAGCCCCAAAACCAGCAGAATTTAAATTATCTTCTTCTTAGGCATCTCTAAATGGAAGGCTCTAACCTATATTTTACAAGGTACTTCCTTTGTCAGGAGACAAGTTTTAAATTTCCACAAAATTTCTGTTTTGTTTTGTGGTGGCTTGGTTTGTTTGTCTTTTTTTCCCCCCACAACTGGCAAAGTCAGACCAAAATGACTGTCTCAATTATACTTTCTTGCAGTAAAACCCACAAGAAACTTTTTTTTTTTTGGCCTAATGTATTAAATATTTTGAAGATTAACAGTATTCAGTAATGTGGTGTGATACATAAATACGTCTATTTTAGAGAATGAACAGCCAACTCAAGCATGACAGTTATAGTCGTCAGAAATTAAATACAGTACTGTCATATTTATGTGTTCAGGAATAAATTTCTAATTTTAATCTCAGTTCAGGCATGAATTTTATTTAAGTGAGGGAAATATATTCACATTTTTCCCTAGGCGATGAATGTGAAAGAAGGTGTTTGCTCATGCATTGTTATAGTTACCCTTTCTATGGTTTAAAAGGTATAAATGGGACTAGTGGAATTTACTTTTGAGTCCAGCTAAAATTAGGTTGTATTTATTTTAGAGATGAGGAAAATTACCATTCTAATATGTGGTAATTTTCAGTTCTTATCCCTAACAGTTCATTAGACCTTTACAAATCATTTTTAAATGAGAAGTTTCTGTGATTTATCTGCAAGTTAATGGTTTTGCTTTTAATGCTTTAGGTTTGTGTTTCTTTGGACATTTGCTGACAGCATACCATAAAGTACTGGAGTAAAATGTGATTTATTTTTATATATTCCATTACCTGCAAGAAAAATGTTGAAAGGTATAACTCAATGGACAAATTTCCTACCTAGCATTAGTTATAGAGGTAAATTAAATTTTATGTATTGTATCAGACAAGAAGATTAAATTAAAGAAACACTGTAGTAATTTTATTTAGTGTTAAAATAAGGCAGAATATTTTGGAACATATACTATGAATCGTATAAAAATAAAGCAATTAAATATGCTGACCAGGAAAATGTGAAAATATTCAAAATGCAAAAGATAACAAGGATTTATTTATTTATTAAACAGCAATTTTATGTCACCTATTGTATACTTCCATTATATCTGACTTTTCAAAAGTTGATTCCTTCATGCTGCATTTCCAGAGGTGTTTTTGCAGACCTAAGAAAAAGTCTTTGTTTGTAGAAGGAAATCCTATTCAAACACTTGACAGCTTTCTTTCCTTCAATGCCTTAATGGGAGGAAATTCTTCCTCGCCTTTATATGTTCTTCCTTCCTCTTTGTCTTTGAACTGCAAAGTATGGTACATAGTGTGCTTTTATGCTTATTTGTGTTTAGTAACTTTCTGACTCTGAATAACGCTGAAATAGAAGTTTAGTACAAGACACTAATGCAGGGCTGAAAGCAGAAACTGTTCCCAACCCAAGGATCAAATTCAGTGTATGTGAACAGCTGAGCCCTCATTACTATCCTGTTACTTGTTTATAGAAATCATTAATTTGGATTTTAAATTATGTTTTGTAACTAACTGGCCACACCTGTCTAACTTTTCAACTAATCATAACTTTTTCTTCCATCCTGAGAAAAGTTGCTGTTGATGGTGTTCAGTAGATGGCTTTGTTTATTTGAGCAATCTGTACCTTTTTGTGTGTTCACTACGCATCATACATTGAAATTGCATGGGTGTTTTCTCCATAAGATAGGTTTAGTGAAGGCTTTGGATCATTGCTGCTGCATTTGGATAAAGAGCATTCACTGCTGCATATGATTTGGTGGGAATAAAACTACAAAATCAAATATCTAGAAAACTAGGAGTTATGTGTAAAGGAGGGAAAAATCTTCATGGTGTGAGTAAATGTCGCCAGTATCTACCATTTCCTTTTAGAAAATCTGTTCTGTGATTCTTGTTTCTCTGATTCCTTTTTCTGAATATCAAACCTCAAATTTCAATAAAACTATGACAGTATGTCAAGTTGGCTTTAGATTCATTAGAAATAAGAAAATGCTGGTCTTTGAGATAAACATTACCAGGAATCCTTGCTTTTCCAATCTCTTGAAATATTCCAGTAAACCTAATCCATCATCTACAGCAGTTTCTGGGTAGAGAGCTGAGACACTTGCTATTAACCCTGACCTAGAAATACTCCTTAATTCTGACTGAGCTAAATGTGGCATCTTCATCTCTAATTTTTGCTTATCTGTTAATTTCATTTTGACCTTTGTTTATCCTTCATCTCTTTTCCAAACAAGTGGAACAATTAGAATAGCTAGAGACTCCTCAATTGCAAATATTGTCAAAATTGCTGCAACAGCCTTCATTAGACATTTCAGAGTACCTAATAGAGAATTCTGTCTTCAGAGCACAAGCATTACAAGACTTGGAGAATACTGAGGTTTTTGTAATGATCTTGTTTCTTTCCTTTAGGTGATCTCAGTCAATTTTATAATAGCATGAGTCATTAGGGGTCCCAGCTGTACATTAGCTGAATACTAAAGTGCACTTCTCTGCATCACTGACTGAAGCCGTTTGCCAAGGACAGTATCAATGCAGAAGGAATGATAAACAGGATTCATTGAGACCTGGTTTATAAAAACTTTGCAGTGAAACTTCATATGCTTATATAAAACTAGGTATGAAGTTTATTTGAAGACCATAGATCAGACAGAAATAAGATATGGAAGGGTTATTTCATACAAGGCAAAATTTAGAGACTAAATGCCCAAAATTGCAATGCTGAAGTTTTTGTGATGGATACTGCTTAATTCTGCTGATATGCAAACCCTGCAGGAGCCTTGCTGCTTCTTTTTAAAGTTTTGAGGTGCCTGAGATTTATGTTCCAATATGTATCAACTTTTGTGCCAGCGAGATCTGCATTGAACCTGGCGTACTTCTCATTACTCTTTAGCCAAGGTTGAGAAGCTGGGTATTTCCAGGCCAAATGCCTTTAAATGGTCTAATCCCTGATGTGCTGAGAATGAATATAACACACACATATCTGCAAAGTTTATAAATTGCCCTCATAATTTGTATTGAAGCTACACTTTAATGTTTATCTTTAGCACCAAATGTGAGTACGGTTCCAAGCTAGACCCAAAATCTAGGGCACAGTTAAATGTCTTGTCAATATCCCAAAGGATTTGCTTTCCTTGTGTTTCTCCCACGGTATTATCTTTTTTCCCATCTGTAACAGAAGGGTGCTGTCTTTCTCTTCCCCATTACAGAGGAGACAGTAATTTTCTCTGTCTGGGAAGGGCATTTCTGGATGCAAAGGACTTATTCATTTCCAGTGAGCAAAGAATCAGATAGGACATTTCCCAGGCACTTGATGCTGGTTGTACTCTAAAAGAAAGATTTAGCTTTGTTCTGCTGAATCCCAGAGGGATGGATGTAACTATTGCTTTGAGTGGTGTCCATAATCCCCATAACATAATTTTTTTCCACCTCCTCCTTTGTACATGTTTTTTTTCTTGGGTGTCTCTAGAAAGCTGAAGGCAAACTATGTAACATTTCCTGGCTCCTTGTCTGGACCACTAACACATTGCCATCCAGATAGCATCATATTCCTCATTTATTTTTAGAGGGAAATGAATGTATTAATGAAGGCGAAGGCTCCTAAACATTAGTCTTAACATAGATGATGTAGAAAAGGCGTTGTAGATATTTCTGGTTCAACTCCTTCTGTTCCCAAATGCATTCATCTCTGTTGCTTTCTTTCAAAGCTTGTCCTGTGTGCTGCTTTTTAGCAAGTGGCTATCTACAAGAAGATTTAATTTGTAGGGATGTAAATTACTTGAGTTGCTTATAAACGTCATCTTTTATTTCCTCTTCTGTATCTTAGCCAACAGAGCTCTAGAAAGCTGACAGAGGAAAGCATTTGCAAAAAACTTGTGCCAGATACTGTATTCAAAGATGAAATAGTTTTTATAGTTACAAATATACCTATCAAAATGTATATATTTCCATCTGCATATCTCCATTTTACTTTCCTAAGTAAAATTAGGTTGAAAAGTGTTAATTGTGTATAAAATTTTCTCACAGCAGCAGTGTGCAGTCTTTCAGTCAGTGTAGTATAATCTCAATCATGTACAGATTCTCCCAGCTCCAGGCCTGCTGCTGCCATGACTGAAGAATTGGCGCACACAAGTATTCTGAATAGAGAGGATCCATATTTGGAGAACAAGGAAATTTGAAATTATTTGGGAATCTCTCTTCAAGGCCATGTGGTGGAAGTATTAAGTAGTTTACATTTGTGTTATTTTGGTTATGTAGAGCAGCTAAATAGCTTTAACTTATTTTTTCTTTTTTTTTTTTTTTTAGTTTCAGTAGAACAACTATAAATACAAAGAGTACAAGTAGATGAATGCTAATAGTACTAATAAGAGTAAGCTAAAACAACTAAATGTGTGGATGATACTTTTCTGCAACTTTTGAAGCTCATTATTTATTGACTATATTTTCATTAAAATGTTTAATTCTACTCAGTTTGGTCTTGTGTTTAAAAATGAGCTACAATAGGGCTAAGGTACTGATCTTCCTTTCACAAGTACCAGCAAACATGCATTGATATACTGGATCTAAAATCTCTTGTATATAAATCTTAAAAAGTGAAAATATACTTTCAGTTGTAGCATAAATAATTCTTTGACATCTCTACAGTGAATAATTTCCCAAACAGCTAAAATCCATTTAAATTTGTAGAGTATTTTAAATAGCGACATTATCTGGGGTTTTCTTTGTGTGAATCAGCAAACATCTGAAAATAGGAAAAAAAAATCAAATCTTTTTGTTGTAATATAAAAGCAGATAATGGACAGAAAGGTGTACTTTTTCTGTTATCATTTAATTTTAAAGCACTTCAGAGCTAAGAACATGGGAATTTTCAGCAATACATGTTGGATACAGTGCAAGTTGTTTATCATCTTAGGACTCAGGTTGGAGTAAGACAGAATTTGACAACCTATACTTAACACAGCTAGACTTTTTTGCATTAATAAAAAAACTTGAAGAGGCAAACTCAATTTGGATTACAAATTTTAAGATGCTTTTGCTAAGCTTTTATGCGAGCAGAAGAGTTTTGTCAGAAACTATTAAAGTGTAAATTGCTGCTGATAAACCCCTATTATTGTTTGGAAAGACAAAAGGAGCTCTTCCTTAATGAGAGGTCTGAGCCCCGCTTTATTATTTGGCACAATTTTGTATTTGATTAAAAGATAATGACATTAGGCACACATCTATTTGGATTTGAGTTGCTGCTACAAACCAGGATATGAATCTATTTTAAGTGCACTTAAGTAGAATAATGTTTAAGTAAGCATTATCTTCACCTGTCCCATTGGGACTGAAAAGTGCATTTAGAACAGAGCAACTGTTTCCTTATTTGACTGAGTCGTACCTGATGTGAAACTACTACTCACCATATGGCTTAATGAATCCCTAGTTAATAAGCTGTGAACGCTATATCCAAAAGATAATAGAGTGAAATATGAGCATTTTAATTCTAAACCATATGTCTCAGGTATTAAAAGAAGGAAAACTACTAGGTAGTTTGTGATATTGGATTGGAAGAAAGTAACTACTTGGTTCTGTTTAAAAACAATAGAGAATAATACACAAGTGACATTTTTTATGACAGAAAGTCTGATTAAAGTAATATTAATCAGAAAAAGAGGTAATGTAATGTACTTAGTAATGTAAGTATTTTTATTTTTCTCCAAATAGAAAACATCCTGTATGTTGATTCAATAGTTTAAGTTACCTGGGGGGCAGGAACAAAATGTGTGGTTTTGTCTAAAAAACATTTTGAGGGATAACTAAAATATTGAAGTATTTAGAGCTTGAATGTGAAAAACCTTAAAAATAAACCTCATCAAAGCATTGAAGTAGATTATTTGGAAGGAAATAACTGGCATCTTGTTGTAGACATTCCTAGTGTCTAAAATCAGTATATAATGATGCTAAAATATCCTCTTATAATTAAGAACTTTTGACATCTACTTTCTAATGTCTGGTAGAATATACATACTCTCAAAAGAGTAAAGATTTGCATTTAATATATTTGATTTACTATTAAGGAAATCTGCTTGAGCTTTCTGGGAATGCAGAGCTTGTACTCCAAGTTTTGACCTTGCCTAACATCTCTCAGGATGTTAAAATTCTGGATTTTAAATTAACTGGACTAAGGATTTTGCATTAAAATGTGAGTCTCCATTTTGTGTTATTTATATCCAAGATTATTGAACTGAATGACAAACTCTTTCTTTGGCAGATGTTCACTGGGAATATTTCTCCTTTCTGAGATGATAAGAAATTTGAATTTGTATTTTATATATATGAGAGATGGTTCTACTTGTCTGACCTCTTGTAATCGCTTTGGTATCTGGTATTTAACTCTGGAAATGTTATCGTATAGCTGATGACTGTATGATTAAAACCCCAGGAAGGAGCAGCAGAACATTTCAAAGCCTTCCTGTGTGCAAATCTTCCCTCCTCCACCCACCCACCTGTAGGCTAATCCTGGAGCCATGCAGCCACGCAGCAGAGCTGTGTGCAAGTGGCTGAGAGAGGTGAGGTCCCCCCTGTCTTCACCCTGACCTGGTTTGAAGCTGCAGCTCTTGCCCTTGGTCTTGCCTGCGCTGGGTGGAGGTGTCCCTGAGCCTCCCACTTCTTCATGCCTGACCCTGACCACCTCCCCAGCCTGGCTTCAGCTCATCCCCATCCCCATCCCCGTGTCCCTGCCAGCCCAGCCTGCAGCTGTGACCCTGCTCAGGCCCTGCTCTGCCCTTCCTGCTCAGGAGCAGGAGCAGATCCCATGCTGGTGAGGTCCCTGCCCTGATGGCAACACTGTCACATTTGGCTCTCAGCTTCCTCCATGGAGCAGCTTCCTGACAAGCACGCTGACCTCCACTCAGAATTCTGATTCCTCCCATTTTCTTCTAGGACTGATTTTGCTAAATATTCCTCAGACAATTTTCTTTTATTTCAGACTTGACATCATGTGGGACAATGGGACAACCTGCTGATGCATATAATCATGTTAGATGTCTTTCTTCCTTCACTAATTCCCAGATATCAGTGTCCAAAGTCCTGATGGATTCAGTGGAGCAGGAAGAAAACTGTAGAATTTTTCTGGATGAGCACTGTGTGTATGAAGGGCATATGAAACCTAATAAAAATGTTTGATCACCTGAAAATTGTATTCTAAGTATTCTAGTAGTAATTTATTACCTGTATTTCAGCAAGGCTTACACATTACTTTTTTTTTTTCTATTAGCAATTTATCATCTTCTTCATTAGTAATATATCATGTGCATAATAAGTATTTATTACAGCTTCTCTCTGGGCTGAAATTATGTTTCAGAATGAAAATATAAATGATTTATTGACACAGAAGAATACTAATTACTGACAAAATCCCTGGAAAATTGGGATAAGGCAGAGCTTAATATTGCGATGTTTGCATCTCTACCTCAAATAAATTTTCAACCTTAAGGTGTGCCTGTGAAGAATAAATATCACAATGTTATTCATAATAAATACTGAGAGAGCAAATGTGTCTCAAGCAAAAAAAATATATAATAGAACTTTTGAAAGAATGAACTTGAGGTAAAATAAGAAGTTGATTTTATACTTGATGTGATAAAAAACCATTTTCTGTTGAAGAAGTTATTTGCTTGAAAGGCAGATGTTCTTAAATAAACCTTGTTTCCTCTTCCCCCATAGCTTTATTCTATAATAATATAAATTTTCCTTTTAAATTGTTAATTATTTTCTACTTCTATTGTTATGACTGCATCAATAGTGAATAATATTATTCCTTACTTAGTAAGCACTATTATTAATTACTATGGTCCTGCATTTTAAGCCTCCAATTTACAGTATAAATAATTTATAGAAACCAGCATGAAAAAGGGCAGACCATTTCCAGATGGACAAATTGCCTCACTGCTGAATTTTTAGTGGTCAGGTTCCCCAAATGCAGTCAAACACACCAACAAATATCATAAATTCCCACACAGTGAACAAAGGAAGTTTCCTGCCTCAAAATTATCCCATGCAGCTCACCATGCCAAAGGATCCTGGAACTGTCCAGCAGGGAGTATGGATGAGAAGAACAAATCCTGGAGGGCTGTAGGTGACTCACGCTGAGGTACAGTATGATTTTACAGTACCGATGTTAAGGTGGAGCGAGCATATGATTCTAAGCACCACATCTATATTTTACCCAGTACCTGATAAAGTGTCTTAAGAAAAGCAAAACCAGGAGATAATTTTGGAGTGAAGACAGGAAAACAGGGATTCTCTCTTCCTAGGCTAATACCTTAAATATTTGGCTACTCAGACATTCTCATTGCTTCTCTACAGCTCAGAAATGTCCTGACCCATTCATTTCTCTCAGTTCAGCAGCAGAGATTCAAAATGAGAAGTGAAAGATATGTTAGATATGTTGCAAAAAATGGCCTAGGGTGAAGTGACATGCCATTCTTCTAGTTAAGGGTATTTCCCTCTGCTGTGAGGATGAGCTGTTCAACAGTCTGTGGAATACAAAAGATAAGATCATCTCCTCCCCCATGAAAGAAAACAGTAGCTGCGCTTTATAGGAATGTCAATTCTATCAGTGCCAAGTGTGCTAAGGAATGTTAGACTCGTGGATCTTGACCTGGTTTTTTGGTACAAATCAGCTGCTGACACTGCTCAGAGAGTACGAGTGGGATGTGCAAACTGCCGAGTTTGAAGAAGCAAACTGGCCACGTACAGAATTACAGTGCCTCCAAGCAAAAGTCCTCAGAACTCTGCATGTACGTGCCTGCATTTGTCAGCATCTCACTTTATGAACTTTAACCTACTGTGAAATTCACCTTCATTTCATGAAAAAATAACAAATGCTAAGGTGAATTCTGATGATGCAAGATACCTGTCCATTTTCTTACTTATGCAGGAAACAGAAGCTGGGTTGTGAAATAACACAGGTAATTTGATTTTTTTTTTTAATATGTGAAAAATTCACAGATTTCCTGCTTCTTTTTTTAAGCCATAGATATATAAGCTGGCATTGAATGTTTCTTCATGACATACATTCTAAAAATATGCTTTTTACTTCATATTTCATTGGGGTTTTTTTTAAGCAGGTCGTTTTCATTTTGCTTTAAGTAGCATTGTATTCGTTTTAGCTAATAGCTCTTTAAAGTGCTCAGAATTGAAGATGACATCATTTCATGTTAGTTTAGGTCTGCATAAGGTGGCACTACTACCTGAAATTCTTGGCAGTGTTTTCTTGACCCAAGCATTGTCCTTTGTGATGTAAAAATAGGAAAAAAAACAACACCATGAAACAGCTGAAGAGATGTTCTTTGAAAAAACACCTAGCTGGAAGAAGGAGATTTAAATATAGTTTGTTTTTTTTTTTTCCTGTTGGCTTTTTTTTCCCCAGGTTAATTATCTCAGATGACTTCCCTGAGGTAGTTCATTGCAAGGCCATATGACTTCATGTGCTTGCAGTTATGGGTGGAGAAATAATCACCCAAGAATGAGGGGGTGGTGGATGACTCTTTGATGGTTGAGCTGGCTTATGTCGTCTTAAACTGGTTATGAAACTGCAGTGTAAAGCTCTATTCCATTCAAACATCATAGGGTCTTTCTCTATAATTTATAGAAATTCTCTGTAAGTTCTATAATTTACATAGTAGTAATGAGTAAAGACAGGAAAAGTAGGAGAAAGCAGTTAGATGAGCATAGTTGCTACTAAAATGTTTCCACTATTACTTATTTCTGAATGGATTTTGGTAAATAAACATGAGGAGATGCAACAAAATGGAACTCAGGAGGGCAAATACTTGTGCTCTTTTGATTTCTGTGACTTCATCAGAGCTTTTCATTCAAATTTAGACCTTTAATTTTTTTCCAGCAGGATAGTTATGTAGATAGTTACAGTCCCTCTTCATGAAGACCATTTTATTGGTAGTGCCTGTTCTGTGCTTTGGAGAGTCTACAGGATGTGTTTAGCATCATGACATGTATTTGAACATTCCTCTGAGTTTGCTTATTTTTACCCAAACAGTACAGGAGATTTCTTTACAAAAAAAAAAAAAAAAGAAATACAAAGCCATGCTCCTCCTCAAGGAGTTAAAAATCAGTGGTTTCATTCCAAATATGAATATGTAAACTTATATACCTGTTTCACTGCATGGAATGTACAAAAACATCAAAAACTATCTCAGAAATGTTTAGTTTTTCTGTGTTCAGGCAAGTAGTCAGAATAATCTGAATGCTTTTGCTAATAAAATGCGTAGAACAAGTGAGAGCAGGAAGTATTTGCAAATGTTTATTTGAATGAGTGAGTCTGAGTCACTTGGATAACATTTGCAACCATTTTCCTTAAACAAATACAGAAAGAAGGAAAAAAAATAGTGCAGGCAAATTTTAATCCCCACTGTTTTTAAGAGGGACGTGTTTGTGAATGTCCCTGTCATTAAGAGCTTCGTCCAGATGTCTGTGTGTCCATCTTAAATCTTTCCAATGTCTTTCTCTGCACTCATCCAGCACAGGAAAAATGCTATTTAATTAAGACAAATGAAGAATACACAAAACAGTAAGATAGAAATTATTCAAAATGAACTATTCTACTGAAAAATGTTTATGACATTTTGAATTTAAAAAAACCCCAATGAGTAAAGTGACTGATGCTTTACAGTCTTCCCTTTCCAGGCAGGCGTGTCCTGGAGTATCAGGAAATAGGAGATGCCTTCTTAGAAGTAGGCTAGGCTCCCTACTTCTGAAAAAGCTTCGCTGAGTACAGTATATGTATACAATATTTTGTGCCCACTAACTTTCCCCTTGGTTCATAAAAGTGTGTTTACATGGAAAGGCAAGTGAAGTGGTAAAGTTGAGCAGTTGATGCTGAGAATCCAATATCCCAAGAATATCTGTTTCAGTAGTACATGTGAATGGGTGGAGCTGATTTTCCAGGTCATCTTGCACAAAAGAAATGCTGTTTTGTGTGTTTTGAGATGACTTTGAAGTATAAAGCAAAGCACATAATGGAGATTTGAGAGGTTAAGCTTTAAAAGCACACCTCTGTCTCGTAATTCTAGTGCAGATGCACACATTATAAACATAAGTGTATGTATTGTATGTGTCATGCAGTGATCTTGTACTAGTGAGCATTGTGTTCACTCCTGAGCAGTCAATTTCTGAAGGCCCCTGCCCAATCAGCTGATCTGTTCTTTTTCTGTACTTGGTTTCGCTGTCACTTTCACATTGTGGTAAAAGACGAGGTGAATGAAATATATCTTTCCATGAATGCTTTCTAGGTTCTTCCCCTGACTGCAACTGCAGAAGCAATTGTTTGCGATTGCTTGAATAGGCATGATTTTTCCTTATCAATTCCTCATATAGCAGGCTGTGTCATGCTGCGTCCTCTCAGCATGCTGGGAAAAATGATACGAACTTATTCATTCACAAACTGGAAACACTGCATATGCCATGCATTGAACTCACACTCCAGTGAGAAAAGATAATTTCAGTCAAGTTAAGGGCCTATCAATCACAATAATTCATGAGTCACACAAGCCTGTATGATTTTTTTCAAGATTAATCCCTTACTCTAAATTGAATTTTAGGAGAAAGAGCCTGAAATAACCTAAGTATTTCATATATACACCATTTTACTGCAAACCTGAAAAAACCCATGTAGCTTACATTTTTTTACCACTTAAACCTATTTAATTAGGTCAAAAAACATATTAACATCAAGATCAGATATCTAAGTCAGTGGGAACTCCCTGTCAACACATAAACAATCCATGCCAAAAATACCCTTCATGCTTCACCGGAAAGGCACAGCTGGAGTTAATATAGCTTTCCCAGGCAAGCTTATAAGCATCAGGAATTACAGGGTGTAGCATCACCCTAAATATTTCCATTTTATGGACATGACATACATTAAGAGCCTTATGTTTTGGAATGTAAATACCACTGAAACTGGCAGCTGAGTTAAATCATCAAACAGGAGATCGTCTACAATTGTGGAGAAACTGAGCCCATGTCCTGCTTTGAGTATAATGCCATGCCAAGGGAAGGTGAGGTGGAAGCATGGTAGAAGGATAAATGGTGATAAACAAGTTGTTTCCTCACTTTTTGCCTCTCCATGTATATAGGCAAAATCTATTTCCTATCCTCTCAAAACGATTCCCACATTTATCATGTTCATTCCTGATTTTCTAGATATTTCACCTAAGACCAATGTAGATTTTAAGGCACATTTACACTCAGCAGCTTGCACAGATGTGAAATTATATGAAAATATATTTTTCAATTAATGGAGTAAAGTGGATTTGATATACCTCAAAATTATGTAATTTGCTGTAGATTTTTTTGTCCAGTAAAAACATTTTTTTTTCTCCATTAAATCAGTGACAGAGTAAAAAAGGCATGGAGACAACAAATGGTTATTAATTCCAATGCACCCAGTGAAACTGAACAGGGTTTGGCATGGTGATTGTTAAGCCACAAAACGAGGGAGAGCATCTCCTCTAGCTGGCTGCAGCCAAGGTGCTTAGCAGAGCATGGAGAGAAGGTGAAAGAAAAGCAATGAAACATAAAGCATCAGGGAAGAATTGAGACAGGATGACATGACAGCAGGTAACGACTGGGAAGGGGAAGGAAAGCAACGAAACAAATGATGTGTTTAAAGCATAAAATGAAGACAAGCAATGCTTCACATTCCCTGCTGACTGGCAATCCGTGTTTCATTAGGATACCTGGTATTTAACAGAGGGAGAGGGACTGGGGAGTGTGCAGTGTGGGACTGAGTTGGCAGGGAGGCTGCTAACAAGGTCACCCGAGGGAGTGGGGACCCAGCTGTGAGCTCTGGAATTGGCTTCTCTCTTGCGGTTTGTGAGAAATGGGGTTTACACACCACACAGTGCACAACTGCAGTCTGTACGTGTTCCTTTTGTAGTGCCATAAATTGGTTTCATTTCAAGAATGTATGCTAATTTCAAAAAGCAACTCTACCAGTAAACACACAGGACTTGATCTTTCAGTTTATCCAATAATGAGAAAATGTAGATCTGATTTTTACATAAGCCAGGCTGTTGGTTGAGATCAAAAAGGATTCCTGTGTTCTGAAACTGACAGAACCCTCCAAATGTCAGCATATAAATACCCAGCTTTTACTATGGAAACTTTTAATTATGGAAGCTTTAACTATGGAAACTTCCCTGCTATAATTCTGCTCCTAAAATTTCCTCTGATGAAGGAACAGATTAAATTTGCTTCTGCAGTCCTTTTCTTCTGTGCACTTTATCTTCTCATGCTGACAAATGCTACTGTGTGAACAGAAAGGAAAAGAGCGGTTGAGCCGGGACAATGGCTAGGTAAGGCATCATGACAGATGTTTGCCTTCCATCTGTAACAACTTTATATATCTAGCTGTTCAACAAGGTGGGAGTACATTCCTCTTGACACTAGATGGGAACTTTTTGCTGAATATTGGCTTATATTAAAGTGGGTTAGGTGAGAATACATCACTCTTTCCTCCATAATGCCTGTATACTTTATATACTACAGGTTAGTAGTGGAGTTTGTCTTTTTAGCCGCAGCTGCTGTGCCATTCTCCGCCAGAAATTGCATGATTGGCCAAATGTTGGACAAATGTACAAAAAATTGTTGCAGATGGGGAAAATAAAAAGAGATTCAGAGAAGTACTAGAAGTTTTGGGTTTGTATTCCAAAAACATTTAATTAGGACTAAAAGAAATCCCACAAAAAGGTCTTTAGAGTCTGTTGTGGTTCTCTAGTTCTGACGGAAGATCTGCAGAGTTGTTTAGGACATTTTAGGTTCCAATTACTATAGGTCATGCCAGCTGGCAGCTTCTTCAAGGCACTGCTCATCTGCTAGAGAAAGACTGAAGTCCATACTTCCATTCTCCAATACACTTGCAGTATTTCCCATGGATCACTTGTAATTAGGAGGTCAGATGAGTTTTGCTGCATCTGTTAAGTTTCTCTCCCCTCCACCCTTGCTGGGGGCATTCAGAGTGGCCTTAATCAACAGATTTCTAGTCCTGTGCAGCTTTAAACCAGCAAAATACTGTGAGATAAACAAGAACATCTGCTCAGATTATTGTTCAAGGTTTAGTTGAGTTTTTCAAAGTATGATAGTCCCAGTGTTCACTGTGTTGGGATTTCTGCACATTTGGCATGAAGGGAATGCCTTGGTGGAATATAGCTAAGAATGGAATTGAAATGGCTGATTTAACCTAGGTGTTTTTAACAATGATGGTGTTTTTATGATACTGTGGTTTGTGGGAGTCTTACTTGATTCTGCAGCTTGGAAATTCTGACAGTTGACTATATAATGTAGTAGTAAGTAAGAGTTTTTTACTTGTACCAAATAATACTATTATTTAAGCTGATATGGTATTTCATATAGAATCCAGAAATTGTAATGTTAGATTCTTTCATATTCTGTCTTTTCTAGATAGTTCAGTGGGGTGAGGAAGCTAAGTCACACCTAACAGAATAATTTTAAGTGAAAGCTAACTGGACTTTCAAACCTTGCAAAACACTCAAATGATTTTTTATTTTAGAGACTCACAACATTTTAAAGTGTGTTGCTTTAATAGTAAGGTATTAAAGGTGAGGCCTTTTACACTTGTCTGAAAAGCTTACATTCTCTTTGTATACCATTTAGTTTCTGAATTTTTAGAGAGATATATATCCTATTGCATGTAACTCATAGGATACTGTGGGTAACTTGACTTTTTCCCTTAGGGATTAAGTTACACCAGCTGGCCATGTTTGCAGCATCCCTGCAGGTGCCAAGGTGTACCTCCTGAGGTGAAGGACTGAAAACAGAGATAAACCTTTTCCTTAGGAAGTCTTGGATGAGACTTTTGGAGGTGGGATTTCCACACAGTGTAGCCCACAAATAAGAATCACAAATATCATGTCTGACTTCTACAGGGTACCACACTTGGCTAACCAGGAGTATAAGAAAGTAACGCTACAGAAATACCTTGAGGAACAGGCATATCTTAAATGAAACTTTATGAATTTGTATGCTGTATTTAATATCTCAAATGAGATTTTTTTTAAACCATATGGATGCATAGTTGTTTTCTTTTTATGTTTTGAGGGGTTTTTTTCCCCAAGAAGAAGACAATCAGATAACTAGTTTACCCTACACCTCTGCACAATTAGCTGCTCTTATTCACTTATTATGCCACGTGTATTTTCCAAATGGTGTTGTCAGTAGAAGCTCATTCTGAAAAATGTTTTTTTTTTGTTCAAACTGCAACATCCTAAATACCCTAACCATGTTCAGCCTAGAAAGGGTATCTCCTGACCCCTGACTGTGCAGAAATCCACGTGTCCCCAAAGATCTCACAGCAATCAGTTCATCCTACCTTGACTGCACTGCACATCTTGTGATTTCCACCTTTGTCCCCACACTCACCTGTAAATATATAAGGTAATATCCAAATTGTCAGAGTTTGGAGGGAGTGGAGGTTCTAATTGCCGTGAATGGTCTGTAATGTCCTTCTTTTGCAGTCCCTGTCTCTGCAACCTCTCCCAAAACCCCTTAGGGAGTTTGAAGCCACTACAGCTGTAACCTTGGAACATCTGAATGGTGCAGATGAAAAGGGAGTGGGGGTTCTGGTCAGTTCATCACACATTGTTTTTGCTCTTCCTCCCTCTTAAGGGAGCACTCCTCACACTTCTCTCCTGCTCCAACATGGGGCCATTCCCATGAGACAATTACCTCCATTAGCTGCTCTGGTGTGGGTCCCTTTCATGGGATGCAGTCCTTCAAGAATAGCATGGATTCTCCATGGGGTCGCAATCCCTGCCACTAAACCTGGTCCAGCATGGCTCCTCTCTCCAAGAGGCCGAGGTCCTAGCAGAAGTCTTCTACAGTCCAGGCTTCCCATGGGGCTACAACCTCCTGACATGCACCTGCTCTGGTGTGGGGTCATCCATGGGCTACAGGTGAGTCTCTGCATCCCCATTGTTCTCCATGGGCTGCAGGGACACAGCTTCCTCACCATGGTCTCCTTGGCAGGAGGGGAATCTCTGCTGTTGTGCGTGGAGCAGCTTCTACTCCTCCTTCTTCACTGACTGTAGTGTCTGCAGGGCTGCTCCTCTCACATATCCTGATTCTTTTCTTCTCTGGCCCCATTTATTGCTGCACAACATCTTTTTTCCCCTTCTTATCTCTGTTACCCCAGAGACACTACTGCTGATGTTGACTGGCCTTGCCAAGTGGTGGGCCCATCTTGGAGCCAGCTGGCATTGCTTCCATTGGGAATGGAAGCTTCTGTCAGTTTCCCACAGAAGCCACCTGATTAGCCCTCCTCACCCCACTACTGAAACTTTGCCACGCAAACCCAGTACATTCATGGAGATGGGGTTCCTCTGGCCTTGCCTTGGGAATGTGTTCTGGAAAGGCTGCATTTGTTTCTCTTCATCCTACTCAGCTGAACTGCTGGCTGTCTCTAGTCCATAGGGATTATGTCTGGCAGACACTCAGCTCCACGCAGGCATTATCCACTGTCTTTCTGACGGTGAGTTTCTGCCATGAGCATCAGGGCTCTGTCTCAGGTCCATGTTGGCTGATGTGCTCTCTGACGCTCCTTACAGCGCCTGTCTGGTGGTCCTTGCCAAGCAATGCCACTCTCTCGGCTAATGGAGGTCATTTTTTCCCAATAATTTGTCAATAATTTGTGATAGTAAAACCTCACAGTCCTGTCTGTGTCATTGGCATTCACTGTCAACATGTTCCAGGCATGAGACCAAGAGGTTTTCTTCCCCTTCCTCATATCAGTCTTCTTGGACAAAATCTGCATCGTAACTTCAGCTCACAAAAACAAATACATGCATTTGCCAGGGGCCTTTCACACCTCAATTGCAAGTACATTGGGAAGTAAATTGCAGCCAACATTATTATAATATGCTGAGTAATACAGGAATATTTTTTCAAATGTGGCACCTATCTGATGACATAAAGACTGTAGGGCCTCATACATGCGTTGAAAAGTCTACAGCCACTTGCAATGTTCTCAGGACCATTTATGTTTTATCATTCATGTTTTCTTTCTTCTTTAGTACAATGCTTGAATGGGTTCCCCACTGAAATGAAAAGACACTGGAAAAAAAACCTTTGTAAAGGAAAAAAAAAAATAGTTACTCTAGCTGTTGTTCTTGCTGTACTTTGAAATAGTACATTTTCTGTCTGCTATTTACAAGAAAAATACCAAGAGAAACCTCAGTGTATTAGTCATTATGTTTGGACAGTGGTGGCAAAATTCTCACACATATTCAACTTTCAGGACTCAGAGTTCATCAAAGTAAAGAAAAAGTTAAAATTCTTCACGCAACAAAATGTCTATTCTGCAAACAGTGAGCAAACATAATGTACTGACATTGGCCTTGGCAAATTACCAGGTTACATGTGTAGACCTTACGGCATAATTTAGACTGCACTGCTCCAGTGCTTAGCCTCTTGGCAGTGACTTTATGAGTCAAAGTGAATCAGTCCCGTAGTGAATCCAAGGCCTATCATTATCAGGGCAGTAACTCCTCTTAAGTTTGAGGGCTTCCTCACTTGTTTTCTAAACTTATGTGCCACATTGTGTCCTGAATTTTACTTTACCTTCTCATGTTGCTTCCTTCTCCGTATTGCCCTTACTGTAAGAGTTCACTGTGTTCTTTTCAAGATTTCTGTTTTCAAAAAAGGACAAGAATTGCCTACACTTTTCACTTGATTCATCATTAATTGCACTTAGTGTTTTCATTTTTTTTTACATTGCTTTTAAGATAATCTTTTAGTCATATGTATAAGTGCATCAAGTCTATGTATAAATAACTCATCTTTTCAAAGTATATTGCTGTGATTTTGGTGAAAGACTGAGAAGTAAATGAGATGAAGACTTGAGATGAAAACCACTGAAGACTTAGGGTAACCCAGTACAGAAAATTTTACCTTTGTGCAACAATATGAATAGATTCAGATCCTTTTTGCCTGGCAGGAATTAGAAAAATATTGTCCTTTGTGCAGTTTTGGATGATGTTTTATTTCTGCCTTTTATTTCTTTTATTTTTGCCTTCATAGTTTCTATAGGTTTTTTAAAATGTGCAGACACTGATAGGTGGCAGTAGAGACACACACATTCAATGACATAGCTGGTAGAGCACGTAACTACTATTTGAGTAGGAAAGTTGTGTATTTAGGCATCATGAAATGACTTTTGATGAACCAATGTCCACCAGCAAATGTCACACCACACTGCAGATGCCAAACACTGTTAGCAACTGGTAGATATTAAAGATTCTTGCAAATCTGAGATATTGACATAAACCTGGAATCACTTAAACAGACTTTCTACCTCCCTGGAGTCTTTCTTAGCTGTTTCTTCCTTGGAAAAGGTAGAAATTCATTGTGAAGCTTTGGATTTCAAATCCAGATCCAATAATTTTATTTTTTTTCTTTAGTCAGTAGCAAGGCCTGAGCTTTTTGCTCAGGGAAATAAATAACTGAAGTATGTGGTATTTTCACTCTAAAACAGAAGAGAAATTTAAACTCAGTGGTGTGGAGTTGTTCATCATAGCTATTAATGAGATTATTTTTAAAAGTCAAGATAGAAGTGGGTCTTTGATAATTGTTATGAAAACAGGAGTTTATAAAATGTCCCCATTTAAGAAGCTTACTCATGCTTCTCAGATACAAATTTACTGTGAGGCTGTTTGTAAAAAGACACACATATCTCATCTGTTTCAAAAAATCAACATGATGTCTGAATTCAGAATTCAATATCTACACACAAGTAAATGCATGCTATATGGGTGAGTTCACTGTAATTACAATACAGATGCAGAGCCACAGTCTTTTTAATTTTATTCTTTCTTTAATTTTTATCACTTATTTGAAAGCAAGGAAATTTTTGTATAGAATAGAACAGTTACTCAAATAGTGTCTAGTTTTCTAAAATGAAGTTCTTTCAAGAACAAAAAAAAGAGGATATGGCAGTAAAAAAAAAAAATAGTAGCAACAGCAAATGTAAAACCATCTGCCAGCCTAGTTTGCCAAAGTGCCAGATGCTGCCTCTTGTAGACTCTGTTCCAGTGCTTTGGCATCTGGATGGTCCTTTGTAATGAGGCAAAACTTTGACAGTTACTGAATTTTGCAGATATATGTCTGCTTGGTTTAACAATGATGATATTTTCAGACGTCAGGCTTCAGCAGAAGCCATCTCATGCAAAGTAGGTAGGTCCAAGCCTTCAAAAAAAAAAAAAATCAATAGAAAATAAAAGTATTTTTACACTAATTATAATTCACTAGAGAAGAGATTTTTGTAATTTTTGTTTCTTGCAAATAAGTGTTTATGAAAGTTATATTTCAGCTGTTCTTTAAACAACTGTGGTAAATAAAATACAGGCAGGCAGAGAACAGATGTAAAGAATGTTTGTTATTCTATTTGTATGATTTATAGGACAAATCATAAGAAAAAAGGAATTAGGAAACAATTAAAACATTCTGCCTGTGATGAATAAGAATAGCCATAGAAAATAAGTAATAGAAAAATGCATAAATAGTTTCATGCAAACTAATTTTTAGAGTTACTCAAGAAAAAAAATAAGCTTTTTTTTTTACTCTAGTAAGGAACAAAAAGTCTATGATCCATGAGTTCCTTGCAGATCACAATTATTTTTGTGAATATACATTCTTAGCAGATATTCATACCATGATTAAAGACAATGTTGCATCATTTTGTATATATATTTGTATATCTATTTGTAGTTTATAAAGATATATTATAGAAGGAAAAAATAGTGCTGTATGTTGTAATTTCATCTGAATTTTTGAGCTCAAATTTCTGCAAGCTCATGTGGAGCTCCAAAGATCTGACTATATACCTTAGAGCAACTTTAAGGAACAATTTTTAAGGGAGAATTGTGAAAATTTGTTTCTTGGCTTTCAAGTTGATAATCTGAAATCAAAGGCATTAGCTACTTGAAAATCTAGATTTCAGTGTTTGTCATAAATGTGATTGCACCAATTCTACTTACTAAGACATGTGCTTCTGCTGAAAATCTGAGCTGAAAAATAAATAATAGAAAAGTTGTCCAGTAGTCTTTGAAATTAATATTGTAACTTTAAAATTTTCCAGAGGTGGCTATAGTAGACTAAAGCCATCTCAGTGGAAAGATGTAGAACAATATTCTTTTGTGTAGTGTTAACTTTTTTTTTAACAGTTGAAATTTCCAAAATCCACCATACTTTGTGAAAGCCAGGCATGCAGGTGCTCATGAAGCCTGAGTTAGAAATTTCCCTACTGCCAAAAGGATGAGGAATCAAAGCCTAGATTGTAGCTGAAAGCACTTACAAATGCTCCCTGAAAATAGCACTGCAGACTCTGAAAGCCTATGACAAATAAGAAGTTGTGTAATTTCTTCTTCATGACGAATGACTTAAGATGGGCAGTCAATGATGTGCATTCAAGAAAAGCCAGGAGCAATGTATGGGAGCAGAGCACCTGTTATTAAAATTGGGTGTGAGTCTGTCTGTGTACGTGTGTGTGAGATGTTTTTATCTTTTTTCAGTTTTGTTGTTTATCGGGTCTTGGTTGTAAACATGCAGCACAGAATGTGTTTCCCTCCCAAAACCAACCAATCAACCAACCAAACACCTAAAAATACCCTTCCCTCTTTCTCATTTGTCATCTTTTTGTCCTGCTTATCAACACTGAAAAGTATGTGTTTAGTTCTGTTAATCATGCTCTAAGTAGAAATGAAAGGCTTTAACTCATGCAGAAGGTGGCATGTTATTATAAATAAGTTGTTAAGTATGAAAATGCAGAACTTGGACTCATTTTAAGGTAGTCAGAGTGACTGCTAATGGAGAATTGGAGGACTGGAGGAAATGGTAAGAGTAAGGGAATCAAAGGAGGCTGTGAGGAATTTCACTACTTGGTGGCTGCAGATATTCAAGCAAGTGTAGGGCAGCTAAGGTGAAGGACAGCTGTTATGAAATTTGTAATTAAAACATCTGTGATTTGTGTTAAGACAATTACAGGGCAATGTAATTGTCTTAATGCCACAGGACAGTGGCATGTCAGCTTTTAAAACAAAATTATAACTTATTCCATCAGCTGGCCATTTAGCAGCTAACCTGATCATTTAGCAAATAAGGATGACTTGTACTGTTAGTCAGCAGGACATCATAAAACTTTAAAGATTTTTTTAAACTATGTGTTCTGTGTGTGGGTAAATAAACCTTTTCAAAACAGTGCATCAAGGAGTGATTCTGATACCAAAAAGACTACTAATAGTAGAAGCTATGTACCACTAGACAATACTATTATGTTTCTATAGCCAAGGTTATGTTTTATGTTGGTTATATCCAGAGAACGCCTGGCTGCCCTTTTCATGGCAATATGTCAGTTCTTGTACATTGTGTGTGATGTAGGGAACAAACTGGTTGAATAGCAGTTGACTGGCAAACAGCCTTTAAGTGCATCTGTACAATACTTTAGCTTTAAAGAGCACCTTGTCCCTTTAAGGCTCAAATGCTAGCACAAGAGTGTTTCTCTCCTAAGTAGCTCAAAGTAAATTCAGTGAGGGGTAAATTGCTTCGGTTACACTTAGTTCTGCTAATCCTTCTTCTTCACCTCCTTTGCTCTGATTTATATATAATCCCTTCCCTCAGCTCAGGTGTCTGTTTCTGAAGAAGTTCATCAATGTTTTTTTTCAGAGAAATCCATTTTTTCCAAATGCTAGCAGGGCTCCATGATAGCAGGAAGTAGTTTTGTTACTTGTTTGTCCGTTTGTTTGCTTTTCTACATTTCAGTTATTATTCAGATGTCTTATTTTCCTGGATAAGCAAACAATCTTGTGCATTGCACTGAACTGCACTGCACAGCATTTAAAAGTGTTTCCTCAGAAATCACGATTGCAGTGCACACTCCACCCCTGCCCTCTCTTGCTGCACATTAGCACCTATGGAAATCAAAAAGTAAAGGGAAAGAAATTGAGCTAATTCAATGAAATTCAACATTTCATATGAAATTTGGAAAGCACATCAGCTGGACTTCTACTTCAGCATAAAAAAACCTTCTTGGGTAACATTTTCTTTCTTTAATGGCTCTCATGCTCTTGTTAAGCATCCAAAATGATCTAATTTCTTCTCAGAGTATATGCTTTTGCAGGTCTAGTATTATCTTCTTATCTTCAATTATTTAGTAAGTGTATAAATTAAAGTCAGTAGTTGGGACATTTTTTCCTTATATATATATATCTTACAAAAACATCTATTTTCTCATTATTCTCAGTCCTAAAACTCTGAGAAATAAATGCAGGGGTGAAAGGTCCAAAATGTTTTTGAGGCTGTTTTTGCCAAAGGGAATTTAATGATGATGTCTTAATCCCCCGCAGCAACACCTCCAAAACTGACCTATATGGCAAAAAGTATAGTTTTATATTTAAAAAAGTTACAAGGAATTCTCTTCTTGACTCTCAAGATGGACACAGGTAAGCAAAAAGGGAATGATTTCCAAGCACACTAAATTATTCACTAATGAGCATAAAGTAGAAGGATTAATTTTAATTGTGGAGGAAAGGTGGGTGTTGAAATCAATCATAACTACTGTAGTTAATTGGCAGGTTTAACATAGGACAGAAGTTATGGTCTACAACAGTAGAGATATTTATTGCTTATATGCAGAAAAACATTCCATTTAGTCTGTATTGTTGGAATTAATGAGTCTTTTCATCAATAACAATTTTAGTCCTGTAATTAACAGCAGACTATGTATAGGAATATAAAAGGCTTCTTGATTTCAGATTTGACTGTGAAAAGTAGACGATTTTTGTTCACCACAAAAGGTGTTGGAATGAAGTTAGCATGGCGAGGGCAGACAAAGGATTTTTCCCTAAGCATTTGTTTAATTGTTTAAGTTGCACTTTTTTTTCTTAATACCAAAATCAATCTTCAAAAGTTTGTTCTAACTGTAAGTATATTAAATTAAGTAAATTTCTCTTGTTGTCTCTAAAGACTATCGAAAAGATAGGACCCAAAGAAAAAAAAAAGCCACAAAAGGTGCCAATAATTTCTCCATTCAAAAAGCCGAGTTCATTTCTCTATTTAGTTTTATCTGTCCCTGTGATGAAGCAGGATCAAGTGTGCTTTCTCTAAGGGCACTTTGACCCTCATGAGCCTCTTCTCTGTTACCACAGACCCATGGAGCCACCCTAGCACCTGACAGAAGAGGGTGTCGGTGGCCAACAACTGCTCTGATTACCTCAACAGATGTTTTTCTCTCCAGCAAAGCCATGTTGAGACATGATCTTCTAATTTTGCTACTCCTTTCTCATTTCTTACCCCTTAGCTTATTTCCTCTGTCATTTCTTCTTTATGTGTTTTTTATCCTCAATTCTCTTCTCTATCTGCAGATTTCTACCCCTTAATCTGTACCACATATAACCTTTCTCTTCCTTCCTTTTGCAGCTTGGACACCAATTCCTCTTTCTTATATCTGCAGAAATGATACCCCTCTTTTTTTTTTTTTTTTATACCTTCATTATCAGTCTTTTCATCTTCTCAGACATCTCAAATACTTCTTAGCTGAAAATGGGACAGGTGCAGCTCATCACGAGCCATTCAAAAGGGATACAGTGATTGCTGAAGGTGCTCTTAATAATTTGTCTTGCTCCTTATTCCCTGTTCTTTCTCCTTCCCTTTCTTTGTACTGGTGAATCTCTGGGGTTTCTAAAGAAATAAAGGCAAAAATCACACACTTACACCTTTCTTACCTATCTGGGTTGACTAGAAGGATTTTAATATGTGAAGTACCTGTCAACCAATAGCATCAGATGGAAAAAGGATGCAAAATACAGGTCTAGAGGAGGTTCCACTGTCTGTCTTCCTGGAGAAAATTAACATTTTGACCTTGGTTAGTCACTTTGCATGAATATGTATTTTCTTGGATGAACTGCTGTTGCTGTGGCCAGTTCCTGGGTCTCACTGAGTTGCCTCAGGCAGGGGCAGTGCCTGAAGACTAACGCTCTCTGTGCTGGTTTTGGCTTAAACCATTACACTCTCCAACCAGCAGAACTTGTGTCTACCCTCTAATTACCTAGCTGCATCCACAGAGCTTCATTCTGTATTTCCTCAATGGTCAGATTTCATCTTCCTAGACTTTCCTCCTTAGAAGGAATCATAACCATGTAAATACTTTTTTAAAATGAAGTGATGTGATTTTCACCTGTTTTTGGCTTTTTGATGGATTTTTTGGGTTTCTAATTCGACATATTTAGCCATAAAATGTTGGGATTATCCCAATCAGAATTATCCATACATCATTTGGGGAAAGAAAACCACACAGAAATATGGCACTGCTGTAATGGTATTTCTTTTGCAAATCAGGAGTGGCTGTGAAAGCCCCAGTGCAGTGTGTCCTAGCAAAGCAAATTGAGCCAGAGAAGCACACTTCCACAACAAAAACAATGGTGTCAGGACAATAAAAACAGGTGAAAATGTGATTCTTCTGTGAGGCTGCTTTCATAAAGCAGCTGCTAAAAAAACTGATTAGGCACTAGGATATGAGTCTTACTTCCCACCAACTCAGTAAGAGGTTTTTTAGTTGTGAAGGTCCTGAGCTGACACCTGATGTTGATTTAAAGAGACAGGTGATTATCCACAAAGTGAAAAATAATGCAGCATTATTCCCTGAGGTATCAACTGCAATAGCAATCAGAAAAGAGATAGAAGGCTACTGTAATAATGGAGGGAGTGCAGTGTTGACACTGGTGGAGATGAAATGGAGTTGACAGGAGTTTCATTTTGGAGTTGCCTGCACTGATGTGGCTCGGGTAGTTCTCAGTCCCCATGCCAGTTGTCAGTACCACCAGCCACACCTGAGCATCCTCCATCCTCTCCTCTGCTTCAAGCTCCAATTTAAAATTGATATTTTAAATTATCCTGCTTGTGCTTACTACATCCTATTTCAAAAAGTCAACAAATGGGCTGCAAGACCCATCATTATTTCATGGCTTCTGTTTTCTCCCTTAGCTTGAGAAGAATGACTGGTTTTATTGCAGGCTACCATTCATTTTTCTGTGTTTCTGTTCTCTCTCTCTCTCTCTTTCTCTCTTCTCTTCCTCTTCTCTTTCTCCCTGTACCTTTCAGTGGCAATGGATTATAAATTATGAACAATATTCCTGCTTCAAGGAAGCCAGCTACTGCATATCTTCTGGGCTGGCAGGGAGAAAACTTATAAAAGGAAATGAACGTGAAGGAAAGAAAAGGTGAAGAAGAAATACTGTTAGAAAAAGAGGAAGATGCAAAAAGTGGGCATATTAAAATGATTTCTGCCTTTGCTCTCCTCCTTACCTCTTCTCTGTTAGAAATATGTTGTTAGGACACCACAGGAATTTTTGGAATGAATATTCATTACAGTTATAATTAACACACAGACCTTTGTGTCCATATTTTCATTAAACAATTGCTCAAGAATTCCATGAGATTTTATAAATTGTAGTGACCTCATGTTTTTTTCATTGCCACAGGTATCAGTCTTTTGCCAGAAAAAATGGCTGTTGTTTTACACATTGAAGGAAATTTAAATATTTGAAGATTTTTACTCTTACCTTTAATTCAGGATCTTTGTGAATCACCATGATTGCAGATTTTTTTGCAGAGATCCATATAAGGTGAAGATTTCATAGTTTAGGTTTGAGTTCTAGAGTATATGTAAAAAAAGGAGTAATACTCCACTTATTTTACATGTCATTCATATAAATATGACCTGCTGTGCTAAATAAACCCACACTTTTCTA
Organism: Zonotrichia leucophrys gambelii; assembly: GCF_028769735.1. NCBI lineage: Eukaryota > Metazoa > Chordata > Aves > Passeriformes > Passerellidae > Zonotrichia > Zonotrichia leucophrys. The sequence goes on from NC_088171.1 coordinate 97,687,314, forward strand.
ATCATCTTGGCAACAAATACACATTTTCTTGTAATTGTATTACGTGAGATGCATTTTAAAACTTCATCAAGTCAAAAGAGGTATAAAATGAACTCTGTCTTAAAAATAGGGACCATAAGCATGTAGGATTCTGAAGATACTTGCCTCAAAATTTAATGTGTACAATTTGTTTTCCCTTTTTATTTTGAGTCATTTAATCTGCAAATTTCATCCAATTCTACACCTCTTGCATATTCACTACTCTCATCATAAGGAGTGTTACATAAAGGCTAATAGTAGATAATAGTTTTGGCTTCCTATAGTTCTCCTGCACCCTTGAAAGGCTTCAGATTTTCCATTGGAATTCTTAGTGCAAGAGATACGTTGAGACACTGTGCAGGAAAGGTTTCTTGTTATTAGCAGGTACAACTTTTTCTGCCTTGATTTTGGGTATTTGCTAGGAAAACTTTTTAACCAGTGTTGCCAAGGAGTGAATTTGACCTGTTTCATAGTCTTCTCACCTGTTACAGACAGAATTCTCATTAAGTGCCTGATATTTTTATTCCTGAAACATCTTGGTGTTGCTGGAAGCATATCAATTGACAACAGAACACCTTTTAAATAAATTCAGTATTGAATAAACACCTGTTCATGAAATCTGTAGCTCTCTCTATGCAGTGTGGTAGCAGATGCTCTTGAGTATGATACAGACTGACAGGCAAGTTAGATACTCACAAACTATACTGCTGATGAGTCTGGATGCTCTGGAAGATTACGTGACAAAAAGCTGTATTTCTCTCTGAAATAAAAAAAGAAATCCTTTCTGTGTGGAGAAATGAAAAATCGTTTTTAGTTTAAGACCATCTTAAGATCCAAAGTATTATTTGATGTTTGAGCCAAACTTAATTCTCCAGAGATTCTGGCTTTTCCTATGCCTTTCATTTTCAGATGTGTACTCTCGCAGAAAAGGATTTCTGGCCAAGGGAAATGAAATTTCAAAAGCACAGGTAGGAAATGGGGTTTGTGCTGATAATACTGAGCTGTCTAGATAAACTGAGAGACACTGTTAGTCTTTTGCAAAGGCTGACACGAGATGCCTAGATAGACAGGTTTGTAGAAATGCCAAAAGTGAACACAGAGTCAATCTTTCCTTTTTTTTTTTTTTTTTTTTCCTATGGGCTGAGATGTAGCTTAAAAGTCATAGCCAGGTTGAGTAAAATTAAATTTTACTGTTAAAGAATTTGGCCTCAGTGTTTTGCTGTGTTGACACAGAGAGGTGTGGTGCGACCATAAGGAAGAGTGGAATGGAATGGAATGGAATGGAATGGAATGGAATGGAATGGAATAGAATAGAATAGAATAGAATAGAATAGAATAGAATAGAATAGAATAGAATAGAATAGAATATATCAGTTAGGAAGAAAAATGATATAGTATTCCAGTGGGAACCTACAAGAGATCAATCCACCCATAGAAGAATCACAGAAAAAGCAATGTGTCCCTGGCATGAATTTTCCTGCCACTGAGAGACAATTCTGCTTGCTCCTAGCCCAACACAGTTTCTGTTCTGTTCTCTTGCTCCCACAGCAGCCTGTGATGGCAGCCACCACCTGCTGTGTTTCCAGGTTTTTTTCCCTCAGTAAAAGTGAGTTAAGTCTGGTGACAAGCACAGTTTGTTACTTCAGCTGTGTTTACAGCCAGTCCTGAAAGTATTTTAAATGCCCAAAATTCTGCTTCTATGCATAAAGCTTAAGAATGAATTAATCTTAAGAAAGAACTTAAAACAATGAAAGGTTGTCTTGGTGAGAGCTACTAACACCTACAAACATGAGATTCTTGGATTGAAAGTGAAGGTTCTTACCTGTGTGAGTAATACCATACAAACCTGTAATATTAGCATGGGAATAAATGTTAATGTTTTCCGAGAGAGATTTTCAGGGAGCTTATACTTTTCAGAATATTCAGCTATTATTTGGGAAATAATATGGGAAGTAAGGTGAAAAGGTGTCCTAACAACCTAAAGTATTCAAAGTGAGAGTAAGACCATGAGACCCAGTGGAAGGTCTGCCTGAGTTAGCTGGGGACAAAATGGCAAAAGAAAATCAATGTAGATGAGTGTGAAATGATGTAAAGAGAATTCACATCCCAAAACCTGACTTCACCTGTGCAAGGATGCAGTTTAACCAGCCATTTGGGAATCTGATCTTAGAATTGCAATATTTTTTGAAAAACTCCATGTCCAGTAGCAGCTGGAAGCAGATAGGATATTAAAATTATTAGGAAAAGAATAATGATAAAAAACCCCTATGTCTTAATTTCAAATCACTAAAATCTATTAAACTCTGTGTCATTCTTGTATTTTTATCTCCTGAAAAGTATTGCACCTTCAAAGCGTTCAGGAAAGGGCAGTAATAATGATCAAAGGAATGAAATAGTTTCAAGTAAGTAAAGAACAACATTCTGTCCTGTAATTATCCCCTTCCCAAGGCATTTCCTATGGGCCTCTGTTGGGGACAGATGCTGGGCTGTGAGGACCTTTGATGTGGCCTGGTATGGCAGTGCTTTGGCTCTGCTGTTTCTGTTGTGGAGGGAGGAGTATGATACCAGGGCAAACCAGCTGGGTTAAATTTCACTGAAACACAATATTCCCCACTGCTTTCCTTTGAAGAAGTGCTGCTTTCCTTTTACGAGGGAAGTGAAAGAGTGAGTAAGGCTGTAAAGGAATTCAGGTTAAGCACTGCCTCATCTTGAGAAGTTCAAACACACACCTTCCATCTCTAAGGGGATTTCCTTCCTAAAAGGCCGGAATTAAAGCTATTCTCCAAATAAATATTTAATCAGGTTTTTGAGCTGCATTTGGCTATGTCTTCATTAGCAAGCAGCACAGCGGAACAGGAGCAGATCTTCAGAGTGAGTCAGAAGGAACCCAGCTCGTGTGCCAGGGACAGCTCCAGGGATGAGCCATGCACTGAGGGAGTCAGTGAAGGGTTTCACTTCACAGCCAAAACCTTGATACAGCACTACCTGCTAGTATAGGTGTGCTCTATGGGAATCTAGTTCTTGGCCCTGTGTGTAACCAGGCTAGATAGAAAAGGAGACTGAAAAAGAAAACCTTGTATTCTTTTTCTCAGATACAATAATTATCCCTATACACTTTTTCTTTTTTTTTTTTTTTAGTACAGCTGAATTTTAATGGAAGATCTGAGCAGAATCATCTAGGACAATCATAAGAGGATGATAAAATGGGTCTGAGTGCCTTTGGGTTGAGATTTTGCTCAGCAGAATCCTTGAAAAGTATCACACTATTTCCATCAAACTCTCCTCTCAACTGCTTCACACATGAAGGTACAATCCCATGTCGTCTGCCAAAAAAGACATTTTAGGCAAAAATGACTAGGTGTTTATGAATGTTAAGGTGGTGTATGAAGCCCTCTAATGTTCATCCTAAAGAGTGAAGAAATGTAAGTCACTTCAGTTTCTTCAGTGTTTTTAAAAATTTAATGCCTTGTTAATCTCAGAGATGCATAACTTTTTCTAAAATTACAGATGAGCTCAATAGTTACACAAAGAATAAGAACCCAAATTGTGAATTTCGCCTTACAGTTGTGAAAAAGAGCCTTCTTTTGTCCTTAACAAAAAGCAAAATATAAAAAGGAATGAAAATAACATTCTGTCGAGGGCTTTCTGTCATTTTTGACATCTTAAGATCTTCCAAACCCTTACATTATGCTTCAAATTACTCTTTCAGTTTATCAAAAAAAGAATAACACAGTTCATTAACTAGCTCCTTTAAAAAATATCTCTCAAGAGTACTACAGATATCTTTTGGCTGCCATTTTGTTGCCACGAAGTAGGATGGTTAACTGCAGCCAGAGAATGCCCCAAGTTCCTAACATATCCACAGGAGTAACAAGGGTTTGTTGGACAGCAAATTATTCATTGCATTAAAAGGGGAATGACACTAAAATTTTCTGAAGGCTTCCCACTCTAAGCAGTCATCTATCCTGTGTTATTACCTATTTTTTATCTGCTACTTATTTTTCCTCTGGGAGAGGAAATTGTCTGGCTGACAAAATAATGCAATCCTCAGCTTTGATTTCAGTGGAGAAATATTTTACATTGACATGTACGTGAAATAACTTGAAGAATTTGCTTTTAATTGCTTTGTAATAATAGTTTTGAATGACCTGTAATTGAAAATACTTTTCTCTCAGGTTTATCCTTAATTAAAAGCAGCATTAGCTTTTTTCCTCATGGTATAACCACGTGAAACAAGGACAAATACTGGATTCTGCACCTGGGACTGTGTAATATATAAGTATGAAAGTCTACTTCTATGGCTGTAAGATTCTAAGTATATTTCTATGGATATAAGTAGAGACTGAGAGACAAGAGCTGCACATGCAGCCCTGCAGAAAGTGATCTGGAGATTTTGCATGATGGGAAGTTCACAATGAACTGTGAGTGTTCCAAAAGGGCCAACTGTATCTTGGGGTGCTTTAAGCACAGTACAGAGAATGGGCATAAAGAACGGGTTGTCCTGCTAAACCAGAGCACTGCTGTGGCCTCAGCTGGAGTATTCTGTACAGTTTTGGGCTCCACAAGATCAGTAGGATATGAAAATATAATGTGATGACCCCAGATGGGAAGCAGTGGTGAAAGGAGTGGAGGGCATGGCTCAGTATGGGTGGGTGAGGATGCTGGGTTTGTTCAGTTTGGAGGGGATGGAGCGGTGACCGTGTCGTTGACAATTTCCTCGTGATGGGGACAGAGGTGGTCCTACTGCTGATCTCTGCTGTCAGGTGGAATGACTTAAATTTGCAGTTTGGAGTTTAGATTATATACTAGATAAAAATGTTTTACTGAGAGGATGGTCAAACACTGGAACAAATTCCCCTGGCGGGTGGTTACAGCCCCGAGCTGTCAGTGTTCAAGAAGCAATTGGGAAATGCTCTTAGACATATGTTTTAACTTTTGTGTTACCCTTTTTGAAGTTAGAAGTTGGACATGGTTATCCTTGTAGGTCTCTTCCAGCTCAGGATATTCTGTTGTTCTGTGATCCTGGTACAAAGGTAGACCTACACTTTAAACCCAACAGAAAAAATGCATGGCCCTTCTGTGTTGTTTTTTTTTTACACTTTTGCTTAATCATACAGTTAAAAGAGATATTCATACTACTTACTGCATTCCTCCTTTACAGAATTTTGGAAAATGGTAAGTGAACATATATATAGAAACCTATGATAAGGAAAATGAGACTAAAGCAGTACAAAATGTACTTTTTCAACTTTAATTTGTGTTTGCATACAAGAAACACTGTGTGTATTGCTACTTATAGCACTTTCACATAAGCCTTATTTACATTGAAGCTTGTTCTAATAATTAACATAAGCCCTAAACACAGTGAAGAACAAGCTAATGCTATTCAAGTTTGAAATATAAAAACCTACATGAATGTTGAGTTAAATGCTTTCTAATTTATAACATATTTTGCAACTTAAATCTTACTCATTTTAACTGTGGTCTATTTTAAAAACATTTGTATAATAAATGACTACTTTAAAATCTTACTGTTGTGAAAATCAAATTATATTATATATATATATATATAGACACAGATCTTTAAAATTTGCTTATTTCCATTGAAAACTCTCTGATATTAAGCAGTTGAGAAACTGGACCCTTGAAGTTCCTTTAAATTAGTCTACAATAATTGAAAATGTACCCAATTAGATTAATCTAAAGCAGGTCATGATCCATTTCAAAAACACCTGTTTGTATAACAAAAGACAAAGAAGTATAAATCCTCAAAGTTCACTGGATAAGATATATTAGTAGTTTATGGATAAAACAGGCCTTTGCATTACAATTCAGCATGTGAAGTCCTTTGAAGTCAAAAAATTAAATCCTTGTAGTGTCAAAGTCAACCTGTTCACAAAGAAAAGGTTCTTACGTGAAAGATTTTTAATTAGATATGAAAGGACAGAGAAGGAAGACAGACAAGTCAATTCTTTTCAAACTTGCTGGAATTAAGCAGTTGGTACCTTAGCTGTGTCCAGATTCTCTTTCAAGTGAATCTCCAAAGGCAAGAGGAAAAATGGCTGTATTGTGTATAATTCATGCTGGTTTGGATAAAGCTGGATATATTTTGACTACTATAGATATTTAATTTTTTTTTCTTTAATTCTAGGCTATGTTCTGCACTGTCAGTTTTTCTCCTCCACACTTGCTTGATTGGACTTGGATCAGGGAAGACAAAAATCCCGCTGTCTTTGTGTGTCACCTTTTTCTCTTTCTCACTGTTGTTGACACTTTATTTTGCTTCTGTAAAGATAAGATATCATTGCAGTCATTGTGATTTTTCCATTCTAGACAGTCTGTTTACTCCCACTGGGTATTTTTAAAATTATGTCTTTAAAGGAAGGTCTTTCTTTTCACTAATGTCAGGCAGAAAAGAGAGTAAAGAACGATTCAAAACACAGAATGCTCAGGTCCTTGGTTTCTGCTGAGTGTCTCAGGAAAGGCAGAGTTTTATCTGTTAATTTTTATCTGATTTATCTTCATTGCTTATCTGGCTATTCAAATGCTCTATTCACAAGTAATTTAATTATGTTTTTAAGGATAACAATCTTTAGCCACAGCAGCATTGTGATGCTTCAGCACTTATCTACTACAGAAGAGACACCATTTACTTTCAATAGCAGAGTTTGCTTAAATAGTCATTTAAACTTGCAAACAGCAGAGCATAACAAAGAGCTTAAAATATCTTTATTACCACAGCAGCATTGCTATGAAAGCAAGGTCTGCATTTTATTTTCCTTCTCATAGTCTTCTTTCCATATTAGTTGAATGTATATTTAAAAAAAAAAACCTTTTATAGTTAAAATTATGACCTATCACCAATCACATATCCAGCAATACCATTTTTGAAAATCAGTTCCGTACATGTAATTCTAAATCAGAGGAAGTTGTTTGTTAGAAATCCTAAATTACACTTCATTTTTGCATTACTTGTATATATTAGATTACTATTATGGTATAAACATACTGAAACTGAGTGTGGAATAAATGCTATTGAACTCATGAGAGAATTGTAACTTTATGAGTATGAAGGATTTATTTATTGACATAAAAGTACTTTTTTAGATGATTGAAAACTGAACTGCATTCAAGAAGAAAACTCTGAAAGGAAACTTATTTTATTGATTCTTGTTATAAAGCAATTTTTAACAGTGGATTTTTCCCTATTGCTTGCAGTTGTTGTAATCTTTCAGAATATAAAAGCATTTATTAATTAAAGGAATAAACAGTATTTAAAATTTTCGATCTTTTGAGTTATCCCTCTCATGTAAAGTTCATGCACTCCTGGAGTTAAACTCTGAGAGCTACTGAAACAAAATAAGTGTTCCAATCAATTCTGTTTTTTTGGAGAAGGAGAGAAGAGTAAAGAGAGTTGTTAACCTACTGGGTATCTGGAAACCATGCCATCTTAAATATTTTTAATCCTGCTTGATTCTGAATTCCTGAGCAAACCCTATATATATATATATATATATTTAAAAAAACAAAACAAAACAAAACAAAACAAAAAAACAAAACAAAACCAAAAAACAAAAAACCCAAAAATAAAAAAGGAAGGAATATGAAGTATCTGTTGGTAAAGATGTTCTACTTAAATATTGGTTCAGGGAAAATGTCCAGTGAAATTAAAATGGTATTGTTTTCTAGAAAGAGCTGACCCTGTTTTACAGACTCTGTTACAGAGATCCAAATGACACTATTCTCCAGCTCTTTTTTGGGAAAACACTGAGAGTCCACACAGCTGGACCCATTCATGTTCACATCAGTGGTTACAAACACTTATAATTAAGTAGAGGAGCTGCTCAGAGGAGATTACTGAAGTGTTGCCTCTATCTGATTTGTATGTAAGTGCAGGTATTAATGTTATATAGCAAGTAGAGTAGCACACAGGGTTTTGGTATTGTCTAGAGGCTTTCAGATCTCTACTTGAGGAAAAAGTGGATAGAAAACAGTAAATAAAAAATCAGTGTTTTCAGCCTATTATGACATCCCTGTTACAGCCTCCTAACTATTTAATTTGGAATTCTGTAGATAAAGCTAATTTCTCAGTTTCAGAGTATCAGTTTCTAGAGATCATTTTAGTTATTAAGAGCTAGATAATTAGACATCTGGAAAAAAAATCCTGAATACATTAGACATGATTTTTTTTTTTTTGCGTATCTGTGAGGGAAAATGAAAAGAAAAGCTTTCATCTGAATGATGTTCTTTGTCACATCATTTCAGTGTGTTGTATACACACAACCTGTTGGGATGTTATCATGAAATATGAATGCTCTATATAAATATCACCAGTTGTTTTAGAGTATTTCTGTCTGATGTAAGTTTAAAAATCATGTTTTAAACTTTTTTCAATCTCAATATTTGTTGATTGCTTCACATATCACTCAGATGTTTAGAAAGAATAGTAAATAAAGATGAATTCTCTGCCTTTCAATGGTTCCTTGCCCATCCGACTGACTGCAAATTACTTGTTTCTCATTATGAGTGAAACATATACATGATTGTTTCCTACAGCATTGGAAAATTCTCTTTACGCCTAATTCAAAAATTGATGAGACTGAACAACTGTTATGCTCCTGTTAGATATTAGATTTTTACTTTTTTTCTTCTTTTTTTTTTTTTTGTTTAAGATTGATGTTATTATATATAATGGTAAGGTTTTTTTTTACAGAACTTCAGTACCAGAGAGATGAAAATTTTTTGTCTCTTTTTCTTGACTGGACATCTGGTGGCCATTACCAACCAAGCATTCTGATGTGTTATTCATCTGTGCTGATATTGCACAAAGGATTTTGCCACCTGTTCAATTTTTATTCACTGAATAAAATTATTGTATTTAGATGGGAAGCTTTTACTGCTTTGAGTTAAATGTGAAGGACATAGTATCAGAATGTGCAGTTCATCAGGCAGTGCTCCCAAAACATACTAAATCCCACAGTTTTGAATCTCAAGAAGTATAATTCCTCAGGAAAGGTTTGCTCACAGTTGTTTGGAGCTGCACATGTGTTTACAGACATTGAGTACTGTACTGAGCTAGTCTCTGTCTCAGAAAGTATGGCTGAAATTTTTTCCCACTGATTTTTGAGGCCTTGCATTTTTAGAATAGTAAGAATCCCACCCTCTGGCCCTACCATTGACAATCTATGAGGTGGCACTGGTTGTTTCTCAATTGTTCTGAGATCATGATTACAAACACTGAAAATTATGGAGGAACAATCCCACTGCCAAACTTATAATAATCAGTGTTAAAGAGCTAATCTGCCAAATGGAACAAGAAGAGGTTTTTAAAAATATTATTCAGACATTTATAATGGAAATCTAGTCTACATAGCTCAAGTAAAAATATGTCATCATGAATTTCAAGGATCCAGTGAAATTTGGTATTGTATCCAAAATAATGCTGACATTTCCCAAGTAGTTAATAGACTTGGGTGCCTTTGAAAACTTCCAGAGGGCAAGCATGCCCAACTAATTTTAGGTTTTTAAATTAATGGTTTGTCACACTGGACATAATGCTTCATTTCTGATAAATGCTAATCAAGAAAAGCTGGAAGTGATTTAAAATGTACAAAGTCTGAAGCTTTAAACGATACAAAGTCCAAAGTAGATGAGACACTCACAAGTTTGTGCACAAACATGAAATGTCACTGCTCTATTTGAGGCTTGTGGCTATTCTGAGGTGCTCAGCATCAGAAAGACAAATAAATGTCTTGGGACAATGTAGGTCATGTCACCCTGTGTTAAGAGGGAAAAATATTTTGCATATTTGGAATACCATAGATTGCATGTTTTCCTGGGTTGATTATATGATGCTTTTATCCCCAATCATCTGTTCTGTACTATTGAACAAACTTCACTTGCCAGTGAGTTTTCTACAGCTGTAAATATGTTTGTATGTGTGAAATCAAGAGATAGATGAAGAAATTTCTTAAGCATATCAAAGAAAGCAAACATTTTTGCCCCCTGCAAACTCTCAAATAACTGTAATCTCAGATGCCTAGAATTTTTGCATTAAATACTCATTTCAAATAAATATATCATAATAAATTCTCTTTGGGTGTGCCTTTAGCTTTAGGATGAAGTGCAAGGACCATATGAATCTCAGTGAAATACATAATTTCACTGGGTTGTGGGATATGTTCTCCCTTCAAGCTTACAGAAATTCCTTACAGTCAAACTATTTCCCGTAGGGAGATGACTGAAAGCTTTAGAGACTACGGCAGTTAGGATCTGTGTTACCCACTTAAAAAAAAATAATTTTACTTTAAATATCACTGAATCATCAAGGTTAGAAGATACCTCCAAAGTCATCTTATCCACCTGTCAACCTAACACCATCGTAATCAACCCTAAACATATCCCCACATATTTGTAAAATAATTGTACCAAATATTTTGTACCATCTGAAAAAAGTAACCTTACTCTATTAAATCACCTATGCAATAAAAATGACTCTTTGAGATTGAAATAGGTTCAGATATTGTAAATTTGAAAGTTGTCTTCCATCTCTGGTTATATTCTTTGCTGCTCCTATTCATAGAAAGAGTTCAAAGAGGGAAAAGAGATGTTATGGATCATCTAGTCCAAACTCGTCTAACTTCAAAGCTAAATTAGGATGCTCAAGGCCATAGCCACATAATAAGGGATTCCGCTGTTACATTTCTTTGATGTTTCTATGTACAAAATAGAACTCAAATTTACTAAGAATTTTGCAAAACCTGTTTGATATTTTTAAAGTATGAAGAAGGTGTGTTGGCTTCCTAAGATCTTATTTTATTTTCCTTCGAACTGATTTCAAAATCCCAAAAAATAAACTAAATATTCTTTGATCTATGAAGATAGAATCATATTTTTATGGCAAAAAACCCACACCCCAATCTTTTTACATCAACTTTCTAAAACAAATGGTCAAGCACATAACAAAATCCATGAGAAATTCACCAAGGCAGCCAAAATTTGGTTAACTTTTGCTAACTTAGTCAAAAGTACAATAGGAATGTATCTTCTTTCTTTCAGTACAAAACCAAACATTTTAAATATTTTAAAACTGGGAGACAGTTATGTCAATAGAGACCTAAAATAGTGGAACACTCTTTAACTAAAAAATGAGATAGAGAAGACACTATGAGGAATATAGGTACAAAGTTTCCCTCTCTACCAACAGATGCTTTTTATTTCTCTGAACTGATTTTCACACAGCTCTTTATGTGCAGAATTACCTTTAATGTATTTTTGCCTCTCATGCAATCTCTTGATCAGCTTCTAGCACAGAACAGATTTTCAACCTTTTGTCTGGCATCCAAAAATCCTCCATTTCCATTTTGGCACACTGTCCTTCAAACACTCCTGCTAGTATATTAATAGGGTTCCTTAGATGTTTTCTTCCACTTCCTGGAACCTATGCTAAATCAGATATGTATCCATTTCTGGAGGAAAAACAAAGTTTCTCTGATCTTTTTTAACCTTTGAAATTTTAAATGCTGAGTCAAAATCTTATTATTACTTCTTGGTGTAAGAATCAGTAGCATTTAAAGAGTTGTCTTGCAAATATTGCAGAATTTGTTTGAAAGGCTGGACCGCTCCCACTTTTCATTTTCTGCCATGGTTTTAACAGGGAGCAGGGGTACAGCTCTATTCACTCCACAGAATGGAGAAAAATGCATGGGACAAAAATATTTTAAATTGGTAGCCAGATCTTTAAATTTAAAAGTATTTTGAAATTTAAATGTGGTTTTAGATTTAATTGTCTCTTCTCAGCAATATCTGGAGAAATCTAACTGTTTATTCCACTTGAGAATGCAGGGATCTTACAAGATTTTCAAAGCTAGATAATTGCATAAATAGTACCCAGTTTTGCTGTCTCTTGAGCAAAACAAACTAAACCAAAAATTTTACTTTAAATAATAACTAATTACCTTTCAAGTGAAATGAAACATGAAGTAGTAGAGGATGATATCATAGAAACACTTTTATTTGAGATGACAATACTAGCATATAACTGGTTTTGATATGTGAAATAAACATGGTATTATTAAATAAAGGTGGCAAAAGATATTTCTTTTTAAAAGTTATACATTGACTATGAGAACAATAGATTATTTTAGTTAGATTTTTTCCCCAGAAGTAGTCTTTATACCATTGTACGTACTGTAACATAAATGTGGTAACATTTCCCCAGTAACAACTACGTTAATGGGCAACAGTGGCAATGGTGTGCTCTTAGGACACAGACTGGCCCATGATTTTCTGATTATTTGTATTGAAGAATTTATCTTCCTTCATTTGAACAGTTACACTGAATTGTAACCTCTGTGAACAAAATACATCTACCTTTGGTTTACATTTTTTAAACCTTTGGTTTACATTTTTTAAACCATAGGGGTTTTTTTTCAATTTATAGAAATATTAAACCTTCTAATCTTTGCTGGACTCAGAAGAGTAAGTTTTCTTAGCTCCTCTATTCCTGCAAGGATTTGGACTCCAAACAAGGAAAAAATTAGTGTGGACTTCACTTGGAAAATCTGAACATTAATAAAAATATGCTCTGCAGATTTCACTAGCTTTAACCTGGACTTCCTCCAAGATCTTTTGAGTTCCCATGTGAGGAGTTTGAATGATAAAGGGACAGGCCACATGAAATTGTGCATCTCATTACAAGGCAACACAGATTCAACACAGAAACAGTTTCAAAATGGCTAATTTCTACACTGATGGCAAAATACCTTACTGAGAAGTTATTTCTATGATTTTTTATATAATTAAAAAATTAATAGTATATTTACAGGCAGGTTGTATTTATTATGCTTTCTTTGGCTACATGACTCTGCACCTTCAGTTTCTGGGCTAAGAAGGTCTTAAATATAAATTCCTGATCTTCCTCTTCAGAAATCACCATAGATCTTCCTTTAAGGGGTGTTGAGACTTGTTGGTGACAGATAAAAATAAATATAGGATAATGGCACAGGTCAGAGCAACTGTAGTTTCATCCATAGGGAGATTCCCAACATCTATATTAAGTTTTTGATCCGTAACCCTACTCCCAAGAGTCACTGCCTCCACTGACTGACTGAAGGCTTTACTTTAACTTGTCAACACAGCTCCTCACTCCAGGCCTCTCAGATCTGGTAAACACCACCTAAAAGGCTGTAAAACTTTAAAAGGGTAGTTGAACTGCTGCAGAGGTTCAGGAGCAGTCTGTAACTCATTCCTCATATGAAGGCCAAGTACCATGCTCTCATGGAATAACTCTCATTTAATCCTACTTCCGATTCCTGAAGAACCCTCTCTCTTTCTGTGCTCATTTTCACAGGTACGGCGAGGATTTAGAACGTAGAAAATGGACAAGGGAGTTCTGTTTTCCATGTGATTGCATCTATTTATAGTTTAATGGTTTTCTGCACCAGAAAGGCTAGATTTTATAGCAGCTGTATTTCCTTAAATCTTTCATGACTTAAACTAGCATTTTTTGGGTTCTTGTTTTCAAAAGGTCCTTATCACTTCCAGCTTTTCATCTACTAAAGAAATCAAATTTGTTCTGCTTTCATAACAGTACATTATGAATACCACATGGTGTCTCTGGCATTTGCTATTTTGTAAATTAGTTTAGAAATACCTGTGGTGTTTCTTAGCAAAATGGTTGTCAATAAAAGAATTAGCGGTGATGACATTTAGATATTTATAGAACCCTCTACCGCTCAATAAGATTATAGTAAAAAGAAACCCCTGTGGATTAAAGGCAATGTGCAGCTGATCTGTTATGTGCTAAAATGTCCCATTATTTCATAATATGTATTCTGTTAGTGTGTTCTGTCTTGCAAATCTATGACTAGCTGCCAAAGCATTTCATTAGCTAAATGAACCATAATAGAGAGTAGATGACGTGCATGTGTTGGTGATCATTTATGTAGTTTGAAGCGAGACGTGTTACCTTCCAAATGACCACATTGTAACGTGACTTTTCCTTGTCAATTCTAATATTTCCAAAAATTGCTGAAAATTTTCAGTGCTTTTGGTTATAGCCTGGTTACTTCCAGCATGTGGGACATCAATTAGTGCTCCACTTCTAGTGAGGAAGTGTGGAATGAGCATGGGATTCTCTGGTAACTCTGCTTAGAGGATTGAATTTCCTACCCTGGAGGCTGCACTCAAAAGCAGGTCACTCTAAATCTGTGGGCATAATGACAAAGTTCTCTGGCCCTCAGCTGAAGCAGGGGTTAATCTGCCCTTCCAAACCATTTTAGTATAGCTTGTTTTATTCTTGCCAGATACATGAAAGTCTAGGGCTGAGTGGGATCTGGGGGCAGGAGCCCAATGAAGTAATGGGCAGATGTGCAGCAGTAATCCCAGAGAAAGAATCAATAGGAAAATCATCAATATTGAATAGCAAAGATAGACAGGGCATCTATGTAACTCCAAACACTGAGATTCAGCAATACTTTACCACCTCACTCTGTGTCAATGTGAACATTTTCTAGTTTTCTGTTGTAGGAGGCAGCCACTTTAGTTCATTCATGAACTTTGCTCAGATTTGAAATATACCACTGCAGTCTACCTTCTTCATTTTTAATAAATTCTCAGGTGTTGCTTTGCCTTCATGGAAAGTTTATATAGAACAACATTATACATTTGTATAGACAACATTTATATAGACAACATTAAAGTACCACAGAGTTGTTTTCTTTCTCCTCTTGACTGATGGAAAACTCTCAGCTTTAATAAATTCTTAACGTGCAAATATTTTGGACAAAATTTTTTATTTGCTTTTGATCATATTTCTAACTAATATAACAGGAAAGTAACTCCCAAGTTGATATTTGCTAGTTATATGACTATTTATAATATATTGAGGTATAAATGAATTTTTAAAAGTCTACATCTGAATTTTTTCTGATACTTTCTATGGATATCTGTTTTCAGTTCCTTACCACTTTGCTACAGTTTAATCAATTCAAGCAGACATTTTCAAGAAGATATTACTAAAACATGCCAAACATTTCAATGAATAGTTCAGATTAAAAAATTGACATTTCTGAGGAGTAGGTTAGGAGAAAAGTGCTCTTATACCCAAGTTCAAACAATTAGTTCACTTTTAAATTTAGATTTCCATTTTAAAAGCTTTTTCAACTCAAAATTAAATGGGGGTTTATTAGCAATAGTGTGAACTTACCCAGCTTTTAGTCACATTATGAAAACCACAAAATTTATTTGTTATCCATACAGAGATATTTTTATAACTTATCTAAATTACAAGAAAATATAATTTTGTAAGTGTTGATAGGATTGTAGAAGACTTGCATGGTATTTCCAGGCGTTTTTATTCCTGCATTTTCCTTCTAGTCCTTCCTCTAACGTATTAACATCTAAGCTGGGGAGGAAAAGAGCGGAAAAGGCTTGGTAAGAGTCAGTCTTTGTTAAGCATTACATCTGCTGTTGGTACCTAGAGAGCATGAAGAATAACAGGATGGATGTGATAGGAAAGGTTATAAAGGAGAAATGGATAGATTTGTGAGTAAAGGGGAGAAAAAAATTGCAAGGAAAAGAGTCAGGAAGTAAGTAAGGATAAAAGGTGAAGTGTGGTATAAAACAGCACAAGGCTGGGAGCTGACCAGACCTAAAGCTGAGATGACTCGGGGCCTTGGGTGGGGTTTTAGGAGGAGGTGAGCAAATGTGCTGTGAGGGGAAATGCCAGGGACAGAGCAGGGACAAGGGGCAGTGCAGGAGGCTGTGGGCTAGGTCAAAGCATTGTTGATTGCTGCAGAAAATTTACCTTCAAAACCCAGAACTGAATGCACAACTGATTATATCTACACTTTGCTGCTCCTAGCACTGAACAACAGAAGAAAAATTGGAAGTGTGCAAAATAGGATTTCAGGCTACAGTTGGAAATGTTTTAAAAACATGAATTGAAGAACTCCATCCATATCAGTTCTGACAATTCTTAACTAAGGTCTTAATTTTGAACTCTACATTCTTTTTTACCTTTTTTAAGCTATTATTTTTAGTGTAAAATACAGATTTGTATTTTGCCCATTCAGAGACACAGACTGAGATTTAGGTCTCTTGCTGTTCCTATGACAACACACCCAGCTCGGTGTTTCTGTCATTTTCTAAAGTACTCATCAGGTCCTTTTTCTTCCTTTTGTGGTTTACCTGTTACACAGTAAGATCAGTTGACATGTACAGGTAGCTAACAGAGGCTGTTCACTTCTTAAACATAGAACTCACATCATCAACAAGAAACATTAAATTATGTTGGTGTAAATTAAATGCTATGGATGTACAAAGATTTTGGTATTAAACCATTCTTATGCAGAAAGTACCTTACCCCAGTCACTTCTGACCAGTGGGGAAGTAGGCTGTATTGACTTAATATTTATCAGGTTTACTTGATGCTTCTCTAAAAAACCCTGAATTAGTGTTACCCAGTTGTGGCCAGCTGGTATTTCAGAGTTGAAATATTGGCTGAGTGTTCCTATTTCGATTTGAGTAATTAGGAGTAACATCTGCCATGATAAAACAATCGTTAATTAAATAACATTGGGATGACATAGTCTCTTAGCAACAGAGAAATACAAAAAAATCTCATAGATCAATAAGGCTTCTGTAACTGATTTTTTTCAGGGAAGAGATAGAGATAATTCACCTGTAATATTTTTACAGGAAAAAAAAGAGAATTTTTCTTTAAATAGCACTATACTGCAAAAAATAACATTATAGCATCCTGGCATGAAGTTTAGAAATTTCCTTCAGTTTCTGTGTTCAGTGTCTATTTCTATAGTAGAATAAGCAGTGTAACATGCTTAATAGATGCTATTGCAATAGAAATTATAATAGAAAATGTAAATATTGCTACTTTGTTTTTTTCAGAATACAGGGCAGCAGAAAGGAATTGGTGTCTGCTCAGAACACTACATATTTAGCCATGAGGACTTTCTTTTTGGTACAGGATCTACATGAAGCAATCACATTTCCTCCAACCTTTAAATATATTTATATCTCATATAAATGCCATTGAGTTGCAGTGTCATTTAGTGGATGTAAAAATTTTGGCACTATGAGGACTTCAATTTTAAGAGCTTCACCTTCTTCCTTTTTCAGGAACAATGCAGATTTTCCTCAAAAAGGAGTGGGACTGAAGGCCCATTTGCAGCTTAGTCTCTTAGAATTTTGCAGACAAAATTCTGCTAAAATGCTGTATAAAGAACACTTTCTGAGGGGCACTGTTTGGATAGGATTTCAAAAAGCCCTTTTCAGTGACAGATAATTTTTTGAATCTTATGAGTTGCTTCAGGTCTATGAGGCTTCTCTTTTTTCCTGCCCCGTGTCAGCAGCCTGCATCATCCAACCTTTTCCCCATCCTCTTGCTGCTACCAAACCTTTAGTCTTTTTCCTCATTTGCATTTTTGGTCAATTCTTCTTCCAACAGAAAATATATGACAGCTCTAAAAAGTAGTCAACCCATAAAAACCTCAGGAGGTTACCTTAACCCTTTCTGTTCCTTTTCCTTTTTTTCTTTAAAGGGCATATTACAAATCTGTTTTCCTAGATAGCTCATGAAATAGCCCTGGTGTCTCATAACTAGTTTTTGTTTGATCATCCAGGTTATATTTTCATCTCTGCTACTGAATTCTTTGTTACCTGAGTTAGGGAGAAAATAAAGAAATGAGGAGATATTTGCCACCTCAAAATTGGCAGCATTTTAATGTGTTTTTCTCTCTGATTGACAAAAGATTAATTACAAGTGTGCAGAGAAGTGGAAATTACCTTCTAGTTCAAGCTATCTTTTCTGATGTTGTATTAATGATGTAGCACAGTGTTCTTACCACTTGAAATATATTTTGGTAGTATCTCTTTTTCTTATTTTTAAAATCCTAAAAGAGGTATCACTTATGTCTTATCTAGGCCAAAGACTGCCTGTAATACTGTATTATTTTTTCATTTGTAGGAATTTACTTTATCGCTTCCAAACAGCTTCTATTTCTGTTCTGGCTACGCATAAAGATGTTGTTACACTATCTCTCAAAACAAAATCGGAGTGCTGGTTGGAGAACACATCTTGATTCCAGTCATCCTTGTAATTTACATATCACACATCCCCTTGTTATCTGTTACTGTCTCATCCCAGGTTCTTATTAGGCTCTATCACTTTTGCTTTAGACATAGATTGGTAGGCTGCAAATTCTTGCTGTCAGCTGTTGAGAAATAAAAATAGAGTTTGAAACTGTTTGGTTTTGCTAAATGAAAAAGAGCCTCAACTATATTTTGACTAACTTTTGCCGAAAGTGGTGCTGATTTCTAAGTTATTACAGGCAGAATAATGACATTTAGATACATCAGGGTAATTACCCCATGCTTTGGCATATTCAGTTTTCCACTCTTTTAATTGAATGGTATATAGAAGTATTTAATGTGTGCTTAAGAACGCATCATAAAAAAACCATTACATGTTCTAACATCTGTTGATATCTAAAGATCTCATTTTTTACTGCCTTCAGGGCAGTTCCATTTCACTCTTTCTAATTCTAATATAGACTAGAAATATTGCTTGACTGAGATCTTTATCTCCTTGTTTGTATTCTCTTAAATCTTCCTTAGGCAGTTGAGGTTCTTATCTTTAGACATACTGCAAACAAAGCAATATCAGCTACTTTGGACACAGTTGCAACTAGTTTTTTGCCCTTTATTGGGTTTATCTTATTAAGTCTACATTTTAGAGGCACCAGTCCTAGTTTCTGACACGTGCTCATGTTGCTCCAGGCTATCCATTTCTGGAATGCACCAACTAACACATTCCCCGGGGAACACACCCTGATGGTACCAATTCCATCACTGCCTCTGTTTTAACAAAAAGTATTGCAGGGAAGAAGTAGTATATGAGCTATGCATAATGGATTGCCATCTGTAATGTTTGTGAGTCAGTCACAAGCCTTTACAGCCTCCTCCTCATGGGATTGCAAATCACAAATGATTTCAGTTGTGTCTCACTCTTCAAGACCTAGTTAGATGAGCCATTGCTGCATGACCAGGTCCTTCATTCTGGTAGAAACAGTAAACTAGGACTTTCAGAATAGGGAAATACATTTCACAGATGTGAACACATCTTCAGGTCATAAAGGATTACATTTTTAATCAATTGGACATTTTGGATCTTGAAAGTAGTGGTTTAAAGGAATTTCATATTGGATCATATATTTGCTATGGCCATCAGTAATTCTGGAAATGTAGGGGAAGACAATAACATTTGAGATCTTTCTGCATGTGTTACTCAATACAGGTGTACCCTGTCCCTCGGAGTCTGTCCTAGTATTGGAAGCATAGTTTGGAGCAAGAGAATCCACTATCGGCACGACTGCGTATTCCCCACATATGGCTCCTGGATTGATGATAACAGATCTAAGTGGCTGAGACTGAAAAAATGGGATTCGTTATGTGAATAAAGTGGAAAAAGAACTATTCAAGAAAAAATAGGACAAAAAATGCAGCAAGACTTGGTGTCAGTTCTGGTTTGTATTTATGCCAGTATACCTTCTTTTGAGAACTTTCAGTTTTTCCCTTCTACAGCTGTACAAATAATTATGACATTGCTAAAAGTAAAAAGAGGGATTCATATTCCAAAGTGCATTTACCATATTTTAAAGTAAATCTGTGATTTAATAGTTCCAGATGTTTTACTTTTCTGTATGCTTGGTTTCCAACTACATAGTTCCCCATGGTCTTTTATCTTCTATTCCATACCTACTGTTTCCTTGGATTTTCTATTAAATTCATCCTCGAGCAAGATGATTCATAATGACTGAGTTTCATCACTGATGTAAAATGGTGAAATTTAGATGGTATTTAACACA
The DNA here is from genome assembly GCF_028769735.1 of Zonotrichia leucophrys gambelii. Classification (NCBI taxonomy): domain Eukaryota; kingdom Metazoa; phylum Chordata; class Aves; order Passeriformes; family Passerellidae; genus Zonotrichia; species Zonotrichia leucophrys. Next base: position 97,707,218 of record NC_088171.1, read on the forward strand.
GGTCTATCACTGGTAATTTATATTTTCATTAAAATGTTTGAAAAAACGTGCATTCAGTGTAATATAAAAACGATTAAAAGTTTCATACTTTCATAAATAATGCTGTAGATATATCACCAGATGAAATAATATAATATTTCCCAAACACATATAATAAATATGTGTTTGGGAAATATACAGAAATTAGATGGTTTCCAAGGCAAAAACTGAAAGATTCACATATGATCCAAATTTGCATGTTGAAGTGTAGTGTGAGAAAGAAAGGATCATACTTTTGTGAAGTACAAAACTCACAGCGCAGCTGTGAACAATCATTGTGACAAGAAAATTGCCATACATCAGAAGGCTGAGTGGGATATATCATGAAACTCCTGAGCATACAGAATGCTTCTCATTATGTTTTGTTAACAGTAACTATTTCCTTTGCTGAGGTCTTTTGGATGAAGACATTTCTGAAAATAAATGGATTTAGTTTTTATATATGATTATAATTGTAATAACTTGTGATTTACACATATATATTCTCTTGGATTAACAAGTTTACTGTCTAGAAACACAGGTTTTCACAATACACGCAGTGTATCTTAAAGGCAGTGTTTCCAGTCTTTACTGTGGTTGTGAACTGCTCAATCCAGTGTTGTAGGGCTGCTATTCATGGTGTATGTTTGCCTGGATGAGCCAATGTCTTCAAATATGATGATAACAAATGGTGTTTATATCATTCATAACTTCTGAAATCTGAAACTTTACTGACCTGCTAGCATTTACTAAAATGAGAAGAAATCAACCCAAGAAGAATTATTGCCACTACAGTGAAGAGTAATTTTCTGAATTATAGGAATGTTCTGAAGTGAGGGATCTGACAATTGCAGTAATTGTAAAAGAACCAAAAAAAACCCCCAGAAGACAAATGGTAGAATTAGAAAAAAGGAAAATAAAAGTAATTGCCATTTTATTGCCTTTTTTTTAGACTAAAAAATTATACTTTCACTTAGGCTCTAGATTAGAACTGTAATTACTAACACTTTTTCTGCAAAGGTGGACTTTAATCACATCTGATAATTTCATGGATCAACTTGTTACAAAATGATGGCAATATGAAACTTCTGAAAGAAGTAAAACAACAGAAATTATCCTGATAAGAATTTATCATATGTTTTTTGACTTTCCTTGCTGCACTGATTTAATTTTGTTTTTGGAATATACCTGGGCTTATGTATCTTTTTCTTCTAAATATCAGTCTACTGCAGTGTATCTGGGCTTCAATATATGTGGTAGCAGATGACCTTTATAGCAATTGCAGTAGACAATAGATTGTCAAATATGTTGCGGACTTCCCTTTCTGTAGATCTGATTTTAACATTATTAAAAAGAAAACAGCTGCTTAAATTTAGGGAAAGAATAGAATAAAAAATAAGCTATATTATGAAATTTGATGCATGGTGGTGAATAATTTATATTTTATCTAACCAAAGAATATTTAACATTCTGATTCTTCTGGCTTTCTTTCTGTGTTCTTGTCTATACTTTTCTGTGATTAATTCTATAGATTTGAGATTATGGGCATTAACTATTGCATATTTAGTAAGAGAATGAAGTCCAGCCTACAAACTGGAATAATGATTTCCCTTTTCCCTGGTTAAGAGGCAATATTTCACTTTAATCATGGAGAAAACACATGTTTCTGACCATGAATAAGAAAACAACATGAATAGGATATGGAAGAACGCAGGCTGCATTATAATCTGACCATCAGTGTACACTACTGAAATACTGCTGACAAGCCCTTGGATATGTTGCTCCAGGCCATTAACACACAGCCACACTGCTAATGAGTTATTCTGTCCCAAAAAGCATGTGATGAATGTCAATACCAAAAATATAACTCACAAATCTCTTTGATGTGAGACTTTTTTATAGCTGGATTTCATGTCTGCCTCTTTCACTTAATGTTTAACATAATATGAAATTGTTCAATGGTTGGGGCCCAATTTTTTAGGAACAAATATGTCCCCTAGTTGAGTTAGAATGAGCTAGAGGCATCTCTTTATACAAGCTAGATATCTTACTTGGAGTTAATTTTACTCAGATTGTTTGTGGAAATTTAAGACCATTGTAAATTTTAAGAATACTTGATCTTGATGAAAGTCCAAATATACTTTGTGAGTTTTAAAGTCCAAGTGCTTTAAAATTTATTTGTTACAGTCTACTGATTTTGTCTGGGGAGAAGTGGATTTTCCTCATAGTAGTCTGTATGGTGCTGTGGTGCTGGGTTTTTGATTTGTGACTAATACAGTATTGATAGCACACTGCTGTTTTGGCTCTTGCTGAGTAGTGCTTGCACAGCATCAAGGCATTCTTTGTTTATTTATTTGTTTTTCCCACTCTGTCCCAGCAGTAGGTAGGCAGTCCCAGCATTACAAAGGCTCGAAGTACAGCTTCAGTACAGCCAGCTTGAACTGACCAAAGGGATATTCCAAATGACATGATGTTGGATTTCATGACACAGGCTTGGGCACAGGAAGAGGAAGTGAAGGCATTTGAAGAAATGAAGTTTGTCTTCGCAAGTAAACACGACATATGCTGAGATCCTGCTCTACAGAAAGTGGTTGAGCATCTTTCTGCCAATGTGGAGTAGTGAATAAATAATTTGCTTTTCTTTGCTTGGGTGTACAGCTTCACTTAATTTATTAAACTGTCATTTTAAAAATATTTGCAAGTGGCAAAAAATTACTTTATTCTTAGGAATTATATCAAGTCTTACAATAGAGTTGAATAATCAAATCAAAGATTATGGATGCACATCTTTGTCCATGAAGATTAGTTTAATAGGTATTTACTTTAAAGTACAGATTAAACAAAAGAGTCTGCTGCTAGTCAGATTCTGATTTTTACTTTTGGGAAGTTTGACAGCACTTCAGAAGGTTCATAGGTTATTCTGAGGTTTACTGAAACAAGGACTCTGGTCTTTGGTCTTAGAGTCCATTCAGGACAAGAAAGGGAGATTCAGCTTCCCTAGTAACCTTTCCCTCAAATGACTTGGTTGAGTTCAGAAAATATATTATCTCAGGAATGAGTTGAAGCTTTTATTTGTCTGGATGACTTGTAATTGGGTTCTTCAGATAAACAAGATATTGCTTAAAAAAAAAAAAAGACCAAAAAACAACAACTCTGCAGTAAAGGGAATTCCACAGCTTCTCTATTATTTAATCTTATTTTAATAATAGGGAAGTTATTAAAATATCTAATGAAATCTTTACCATAGAATTACTTTATGCAAAATTCATTTATTACAGGACATAAACATATGGAAAAAAAGTAACAGCTCTTTCTATTTTTTTTTTTTTTGTGAAATTATATTCCTCTCTTTTCTTTTGCTAGACAGCTTTTGAAATAGCCATCAGTAAAAATCATACAACCTGAAATATCCCTGCACTTTTTTCTCTTACATTTTTGTGGCTCATAGATTTTTCTCACCTCCTCTAGACCTTCCTTTAAGTGTATTTGAAGTTCTCATGCTAAAGTATTAATTAGCAGGTTTAGGAAAGGGGATGGTAGTGACATTCCCTTGTCTGTTATTCATTACAATAGATTCTTCCCTGCTGTGCTGCTTCCTCCATATCTGTGCTTTGGTTTTCACCTCCTACCTAAGGTAAAATGCAGTTTTATAAAGCTGAGTTTATCTCACTGACCACTCTGTTGAATATCAAGAAATGTCCTTCTAGTTGACACTCTATTACATTATCTAGGTTGTTAATAAGGCACTGAATGGGACTGGTCCAAGGCAGGTTGTAGATGACAGTTCTTAGTTTAAGGCATTGGAGGTCATTCGAGATTCTTCCTCCAAGCAAGTAAGCCAGTTAATACTTTGAAACTAAAGTTCCAAGTATCTGTCATTCGGTGTTTTTTATAATGAAAAAACAGAACCTTATATTGGAGTTGCCATTGGCTTTTTCTGCTTTATGTTAAAATTCAGATTGAAAATTTCATCCTGGATGGACTTAAAACAACATATCATCAATGTAACTGTCAAGTACAAATTCAAAGGCATGGTAGTTATTCTAAAGAAATTCATTACCATGGACATTATATTTACCTGTGAACAATATTGGAACAAATACAGAAACAGATGTCCCATTTTTGATCAGTATGTGCAGAAATCAGCATGTCAGGGACTGAATATGGATACACTGCCCATTTTCTCCACTAAAATGGTTGACGAAAAAGCATACTTCTATCTCACTGCACCCTGAACATAATTTTCCAACTGAGCAGCATTGGAAAGAGATTGTTTACATCAACAACAAATTTATAGTAAAATGTCCGGTGCAGGATTTGTATCTGACATCGTGGCCTTCTAGGACTTATTTTTCTTTCCCCTTTCAACTATGTGGTGAACATTTTAAACAGATTACTTCGATTTTATTTTACCTTTAATGAGATTTAATGCCATCCTCTACAGCTGAGCAGCAGTAATACAACATGAAATCAATTTATTGTTTTCTTAGGCATTTAGAACATAAAATGCCAAAGGTGTTAATGTGCTTGGAAAATGTCTTATGGTTTCATTACTAACAAAATGCAACAATTCCTGTTTCAGTTTTTTCTCCCAAATACTCAATTTCTCATGTTCTTTTTGTTCTCTTCTCCAAGATAGCCTTTAAGAAAAAAACCTAGATATTTTTTAAGCTCTTTCAAGCACTCTGAAGATCCTGACATTTAGATATTTACTTAGGAAACTAAGACTTTTTTAGTAATTTTCAATCTGAATTTCATTAGTAATTTAGCATATGTAAAAAATAATCTTAGAATTAAAATCTGACAACTGTGGTGACTATTAAACTCATCTTCTCAGTGCCAAACAGAAAAAATCTGCTTTTCTGTTCTGTGTTACTTACTACGAAATCTTCTACAAAATGGAGACATATACTTGCACTGATCCCTGTGCAGTTTTCTTCCCATTCATATCTCAAATTACGAAAGGATTTTAATGTTGAAATGAGGATAGTTAGATACCAGGATACTTGTAGAAGGCTGGCTCTAAACACTTGGCAGCTGCAAGCCTCTATTTTACAGCAACAAGGATAGATCACCCAAGCTGCTACCCTCTCTGGGAGTGTTGACATTGTGAAGTCACAAATCAGGAATTTCAGATGAGAGTGATATAAATACAGCTCCTTGTGTCAGAAACCAGGGGCTGAATTTGTAAATAAAATTTCAGAGGGTACCCTGGTCAGCAGAGAGGGATCACTGTCACTTTCTTAGCAAAAGGAAACAGATGGTTTTGTCACTGGCACAAATAGGTACTTCACAGTGAAATTATTGCTGGCGAGAGATGGCAGTGGGATATCTGCCTGTCTGTCCAAGCAGGTAAATGCTTCAACGTGATAAACACAAGGGTAGCAAGTATGGAGACAATCTGTCTAAGATTAGGCATGAATTTCCCACAAGAAATAGGGAGATATTGAATTATACTGGTATACTTTATGGACTGGTGACTTTATTTTCAGTTTCCAAGTATTTGTTGTTACATCACCATTTTAAAAAGGGCAAACAAAAAATAAACTAAAAACAATATTAGCCATTAATTTGGGCTAATTTAAGTAACCTGAAATATTTTTCAAAATTGACCAATCAAGACCATTTTTCTTCCCAATGCACAAACATTTTAAGGGCCTGGGTTCAGAATTCTTACCATAAGCACAAAGTTATCAAGCATCCAGTTTTAGGTGATCTTTTTGTCCAATAGCACAGTTTTTCTCAGTGGCAGATTTAGAGAAAAACATGCAGTTTTTCAGGGCAGCACTTAATTATGTGTAAGACTATGACTTCTTTACTTGTAATTCCTGCTTCATTCTGTATGCTCTTGCCACCTTTGGTGACATAGTTCCACCCCAAAGCACAGTCCAATCTAAGTGTTGAATGAAGAAGCAATCACTGCTTCTGGAAAATTAGTGTTTGAGCACATAAAAGCTGGCAGAGCATCAGATAGAGTACACTTAATTTTGATTGCATTGGAAATGCATCGAGCAAACATTTCTAATTCTCAGTTCATTTAAATAGCTGCTTTTAAAGTTTCCTCTGAAACACTGTGGCTGGAACAAAGTAATATGCCTAGTCTTTGTCTTTGATTTTTATGTACAAATTCAGTTTTACATCTTTTCATACTCTCCTTGCAGCCAAGCAAAATTTCTTTGATGGAAGTATTTAAAAAGAAAGAGTTTCTTGCCATTTCACCTCTCCTTGTTTCCTTAGAGGGTAATTCTACTGCTAGGCAATACTTTAAATCACCTTGACTAGCAAACCAATAGATTTTTGCACACCATTACAAACAAGTTTTATAGTCACAAAAGAATGAGTCACAACAAACCAAGGGGCTAAGAAGGCTGCTCATGAACTCACCATAACCCTACACTCCTTTAATTGATTTAATGGAAAATGTGTAAAATGTCTGTACCAGCACAGCAGGAAATACTGAGGACCATCAGTGGTGCAATTAAATAGAACAAATCACGTTAATTGATTAAACATTCATTTTTACTTGCCTAGTGTTTCAAAATAATGCTAGACTAGGTCAATCTGACACTGTTAAGTATATATAAAGAATACAGGCAATTTTTATTTTTATTCCCATTTTTGGATGGGGCAATGCGTCGGCATACAATATTAAAACTGATTTTAAAGAATATTGATTTCTCAGTAGAAGCAAAGGAATTTAAATAACCAATTTCATATTGCCTTTTTTCCTCTCTTAATTTCTCTCATAATGATAAAATTTTATCTAAAAATTGTCTCTGCTTTGAAAATCAGAAGTTTAGAAATGGAATAAGAATGTATTTCAATGTGGAATGAATTTACACATGTACTTGCTGTCTGACATTCAGAATCACAGAATCTCAGAAAATCACTAATTGGAAGGCACTATTGAGTCCCAGCTCCTGGCCCTGCACAACACCATCCCCAAGAGGCACACCATGTGCCTGAGGACATCCCCAAACTCTGGACATCCTTCTAGAACTCTGTCAGGCTTGGTGTGACCAGTTCCTTAGAGAACTTTCTCCAGCACCCAGCCCCACTCCTGGTGAAGAATCTTTGCCTAATAACCCAGCTAGACCTCTCCTGACACTTCAGGCCATTCCCTTGAATTTTGCCCCTGGGCATCACAGAGAAAAAATCAGTGTCTGCCCCTCCTCTTCCCTTTGCAAGGCATCTTCACTGTGCAATGAGGTCTCCTCAGTCTCCTCTAGTCCAGGCTGAACAGACCAAGTTAAGTCATTCCTCATATGGCTTCTCTTCAAGTCCCTTCACCATATTTGCTGCCCTCCTTTGGATACTCTCTAATAGTTTAATGTCTTTCTTATATTGTGGTGGCCAAAACTGCACAGAGGACTGAAGGTGAGGGCACACCAGTGAAGAGCAGAGTGGCACAAGAATCCCTGTTTGATTTTTTTTCCTCAATGTTTTAACCCAGATGAAAATTCAGTTTCCCTCCAGCTAATGAGTGTCACAGAGTTGTGCCACATTAACTGGCTTTTTTTTGTGTGGCAAGGTTTCGATACCAAAAGGCTTCTGTGAGAAGGCACCAGGAGCTGCTCTTGTGTTGGACAGAGCCTCTTGTAGTTGCCTCAAGCTCCAAGACAGACCAACACCAGCCAGAGCTGAGCCCCTCAGGAATGGGAAGAGTGTCACTTTAATAACATATATAAGAAAGGGTAAAAACTGCTGTGAAACAGCAAATGGGAGAGAGAACATGTTAGAAACAGCCCTGCAGACAAGATCAGTGAAGAAGGAGGTTGAGGAGCTTCTTCAGGCATAGAGCAGTGATTCCCCTGCAGCCCATGGTGAGGCAGCTGTGCCCCTGCAGCCCATGGAGGTCCATGCTGCAGCATATATCCACCTGCATTCCAGGAACCACCCCACACTGGAGCAGGGGGATGCCTGAGGAAGCCAGTGATGGAGCAGGGTCCTGGCAGGACCTGCAGCCCTGTCATGATGAGCCCATGCTGGAGAAGGTTTGCTGGCACTGCTTGTAATGCTGTGAGTAGTCACTCTGGAGTAGACTGTTCCTGAAAGGTTGCATCCCTAGGAGAGGACCCACATGGGAGCAGTTTGTGAAGAACTGTCTCCTGTGACTGGGACCCCACACTGCAGGAGGAGAAGAGTAGGAGAAGAAAAGAGTGGCTGAGAAAACATTATAAACTGACCATAGACACTGTTCCCCATCCCTCTGCATTGTTGGGGGAGAAGAGTTAGGAATTCTTGGAGAGAATTTGAGCCTGGAAAGAAGTAAAGAGAGTGTTTTTAGATTTTGTCTTAGTTCTTGTTATCATACCTTTTTAAAATGGTAATTAATTACATTAATCTTGTCATGTAATTATAGAATTATTTGTGTTGGAAGGGACCCCTAAAATGAACAGGGTGATGTTGAATAGATCAGGTTGGTCAGAGTCCTGTTCAGCCTTACCTTGGTTGTTCCTGAGAATGGGGCATTCACCACTTCCCAGGGCAACCTGTTCCAGTGTTTCACTGAGTTTTCTCCAAGACAAGACTGTTTTGCCATGACAATAACTGGTAAGGTATTGCCCTATCCTTATCTCAACCCATGAGCTTTACATAGCATTTTTTAATCTGTCCTGTAAAGGAGGAAGAGTAACAGAGTTACTTGGTACTGTTTCATTATAAGCATTTTTATTTCTGCAAAGTAAGAGTGAGAAGTATGAGAAGATATGGGGAGCTATGGCCTAAAACACAAAAGACTGGTTGGTGTTTTCTTCTGTCTGGCAAAATGAAATATGAAGATTATTCTGTATTTTCTCCTTTTTGCCATTTATCAAATCCCTTTCCATCACACTTAGAAAATAATATTTTGTAGGTGCATACATTGCAGAGAATCATTGACACTGTGTTGAAACTAAGAGAGACAATACCACTAACATTTGCATTAAGAAGAGATATTTTTCCATTGAACTTCACATTGGATTGTGAACTGGTCTGTAAAGACTAACTCCTGACTCCTGTAGCATGTATCCCAGACTATCTACTGAAAATTTCAGTACTACAGGTACGACTTGCAAGAGAATTTCCAAAGCTTTGATGTTACCCAGTACATTCAGGACAAGCTTTTCCACTTTCACTTCATTCATATTTGATAGTCTTAACCATAAGAAATAAATTCTTTCTTGGTTTCAGCAAATGGATTTTGCCCACCAAGGTAACAGATGGGGATATTAGCATACCCAACACATAAATAGATAATGACTCATGCTTATTGTTGGCCTTTTGTCTTACATTTCATTGCAAACACTATATGGACTATCTGACAAAACTCACAACAGCAATAGAGCTTAGAGCAGATACTTTATTTTAATTAAATCATTCTACAAAATGTTTTGCAGCCCATGTGGTGGCCTCTGCTCTTTTTCATATGCTATGGAGATAGACTTGTGTCTTTATTTCCCTATTATTCAGGTTTTAAATTAACTCCATAGTGTTACATTTGTTTCCTCCATTTTTTCCTGTGATTCTCAAAGTATGTGAGAGACAACAGACTGCCTGAGATAATGGATTCATCCAATCCACCAAGATCAGAGAAAACTGCCCATGGTGAACATTCAATTCGTGCTGGTTTGAATCCTGATTTCAACTGGGAAAGATTCTGCATAAGCAAACAGCTGCTTTTTAAGGGGAAAATAAGTGCATCACTTTACATACTGATTGAGTCATTACATCTATTTCTACAATACCATAGAACTTAGTGGCATATGCACTGTTGGTTTGATGTTTTTCTCTTTTAGTCAGTTTAATTAAAACTAAATCCCCCTCTCCTCTCTCTCCTCTCCTCTCCTCTCCTCTCCTCTCCTCTCCTCTCCTCTCCTCTCCTCTCCTCTCCTCTCCTCTCCTCTCTCCTCTCCTCTCCTCTCCTCTCCTCTCCCTTCCTCTCCTCTCCTCTCCTCTCCTCTCTCCTCTCCTCTCCTCTCCTCTCCTCTCCTCTCCTCTCCTCTCCTCTCCTCTCCTCTCCTCTCCTCTCCTCTCCTCTCCTCTCCTCTCCTCTCCTCTCCTCTCCTCTCCTCTCCTCTCCTCTCCTCCCTCCTCTCCTCTCCTCTCCTCCCTCTCCTCTCCTCCCCTTCCCCTTCCCCTCTCCCCTTCCCCTTCCCCTTCCCTTTCCCTTCCCTTTCCTCCCCTTCCCCTTCCCCTTCCCCTTCCCCTTCCCCTTCCCCTTCCCCTTCCCCTTCCCCTTCCCCTTCCCCTTTTTTCAACTGACATTTTTTTAAGTCTGTTTCATAAGTCATATTTGTCAGTGTATTTTTGAAGACTGTGAAAAATCCCTTGGCAAAGGCCTGCAGAATCTGTTGGATAACACTCTGTCTCAGAATAAATGTTCTGATGTCTCTCCTAATGTATACTGATGGTGATGTACTTAAAATTTTATGTTTCAACTCATAGCTCTGGATGGTACAAATTTGTGGCAGGTGTCATGATACATAATTGCCTTTCACTAGTGTTCTGTATTATGGGCATTAGCTTAGCTTATGCTATTACTTCATAGGTGATAACAGAGCCCCTACATTTCTAATTAACTCCTGGACTCTGAACTGCAGTCATTACCGAAGCAGCAGAATGGAAACGACTGGTGACAGACAACAGGCATTTCCTGACCAGGTTCTGGCTCTCTGTTGCACTCCTGTTGTCATGCTCTGCTGGAGCAAGGATTTGGGAGCAGTGTCAACAGTGATGGCCTGTTCTAGTTAATTGCAGCTGCTGCAAAACTGGTTGAGTATGGAAGAGTTCGGGGAGCACTCCGAGTTTCAACTCAGAATGTTTTTTTAAGCACAACTTGGGAACATTCTATAAAACAGAGAAGCAAATAGAAGCTGAAAATCTCATTAAGTTTGAAAGACGGAATTGGAAACTGTCTGCTAACTCCTGAATTGTTGTGTGGCCAGAATTTCTTACTGCAAGCTGGTATGGATGTTTCTATGAGACTGGATGAGCAGCTCCTGCTCCATGACTTTTTGAACAGAACAGATAAGACAAAGCATTTATGGAAAGGATTAAAAGTTCTTCTCAACTTTCTTCTGAAAATGGATAGCATACTAGGGAGAGTGGGAGGAAAGGAAGAACCCTGAAATTGCCAGTTGATTATGTTAATACCCTTAATACCATGGACATATTTTCTCAAAGAGGGTTAAACTTTAAAAAATTGGTTTACATTTGTACTCAGTCTTTACATTGATCTCAGTGTGAAGTTTTGAATGCTCAGCAGGCATGTAGCTCTGAATTTAGTGGTCTGAATTTGAGTGTAAATGTGGCACTTTTGTCCTTTATTTTTATCTCAGCTTTTGCTCCATTTGACTCCAATTTTAACATTTATGTCCTTTCATTTCATCCATTTATGATCAGTTAGAGCTTTCAAGCCCCCAACTTTAATGAAGAACTCTGAAACCTTGGTCTGTGATATTCATAAACATTTCTTCATCTTGTTCCATTTTTCACTCACAGTACACAGCATGAGAATACAAAAATCTACAAGGTAGAAAGAGTCAATAATACCTAGCTGCAAAAGTGACTTTTGTTTGACAATTTTCCTGAAGACTGGAGTGATATATAAATATAAAGCAGACAAATGGGATCTACAGGGACCCCTTTAAGATCTTTATGAATATTTGAAAGGGCACCTGGAGCCATGGCTACACAGGGCAATCAATTGCTATGAATTTTTATTTCCTCAAGTACTCAAAGGGAATGACATGACAGGTATATGTATTATCAGCAAGATTCATTTCAAGAAATATGGGGCTTATTTTGATAAGACCAAGGGAGAAAAATATCATTCATAACTAATCTTCTTTACATAGATGTTGACAAAGCTTATGACTTAATTATTTGAATTATTGTAAAATTGAATGCTTCCTTTTATTTTTAGAAGCTGCATATTCTTTTTTTAATTCTAGTCCTGCTTCCTTAGAAATTTGAAAAGCAATCTCAGGAGCCTGCCTAAATGAATAATGAAAGGAAACATTTTTTTCTTTTAATAAGAATTGAAAATCAAATTAGAAGTTGGAATATTGGAGGTCTCCATCTTTCCTTTTTCTTTAGAGACTACTTTTCAAAAAATCTTCTCTTTCTGAAGGAGAAGATTTCAAACCTTTAAGCTTATATTGACAGTCATCAAGTATTTTAAAATTGCATATTATATCAGAAACAATTAGAAAAATATTGTGTCACTGTAAATTCCATTGTTACTGTCATTTATGTACCTCTTTTGTGATATATATATGTAATAAGTTAAACCGGAAAAATAATTATTCATGCTTGTATTAAAGCTGTAAGAAAAAGCATTGTATCCATTTAAACAAAACTATAGTACCATCTATTTCTGTTTGGTTTTTTTTTTAGAGGTCAGGTTGAAATGTTGCTCTCAACAAAGCCCAAGTTCAAATGGTGCAGAACTAACTTCAGTAAGAAAATTTAAAAAAGGAGTAGATATACTGCAGAAATAGAATACTGTACACCTGGTATAGAAATTAAGACTGTTAATTTCTACAGGTTCTGTGGTTTGCTTGTGTGGGTACACAACCAAATGCGTATATCCTAAAAGTGGTGGGTAGGCACCTTGGTTCTTCGAGATCCTAAATTCATTCTCAGAAATCCAGATATTTAATCTTCCATGACATTACTCCTGAAATTATTTGTTTAATAACAATTTGAAGGATTTGAGGCAGAATCAGTTATTTTAAGTTACTCTAAGACATATGCTCCTTAGTTTTGACATTTTTCAGTTAGCTCAAACTTTTAGGAAGAATAAAATACAAACCAGGTTGCTATTGTGTAACTTGCGCACAGTATAAAATAGTTGGTAAATTCTAAGAAGCCAGTAGGCAGGGATTAATACATGAAATAAAATATTTGCTTGGTGATTATTCAGGGTCCTCAGGGTATAAAATTAAAAAAAAAAAAAATCAATCTGAGAGAGAACTGTTTTCTCTTTACAGTATTTCATATCCAGAGGCCTCTGGCCATAAAAGGTATTGAATCCATTATAAGCTTGCTGGATTTCTGAAAATCATGTCACAGCTCAGTTTTTTGCCATTTCCTGAGATCAATTCCATAAGTACTAGTTCTGTAAAAGTAATTTTTTTTTTTAATGCCTAAAGCTAAAATACAAGTAATATATACACACATCAGTGATCTTTGTTTAATGAGAGAAGAAGATTTAGTTTTGTGGTTGTTTCTGAACATGGTGTACTGATGTATCAGCTTTTTTGATCTACAGATAGACATTGAAAGATTGCTGACCTGTGTACACATGAAAACCTTGTTCAATACTCAGGTATGTGATGACTCAGAGGTCCTCCTGATTAAATAAAAAATGAACTAAAAAACCTCAATATCAACTACAGAAACTTTTAAACACCTATTCTCCTTCCCCTGCAGGCAACAGAGCCATTTAAACAGGAACTTGGCAACCAATCTTGTTACTCAAATGTCTCCACACTCTACTCCTTACTGTAGTTGACAGCTGTATTTGTCCTTGTTATTTTCAGATCCTTGCTTTCTGCTTCCTATTCTACATTTAGCCTGTTATTATAAACATATTTAACCCTCCATTTCAATTATATTGATATATGCTAATGATTCAAATAGCCATTTTGCAATTACACTGCATGGGCAGAATTTCCCTTTATGGCTTCAATTAAATCTCATGCTATAGAGCTGAAAAAGCAATTTTCTTCAATTCAGTGTATGTAGGGGACAGCTACAGATAACAGTGATTTATGCATATTGTTCTCTGGAGGCTAAATGTATGTAAGATTCAGGCCTTAGGACATTGTTCTCAGTTTAGGACATGGAAAGAAAAGGGTGTTAAGGTGATTAACATAAACAGAACAAGTAAAAGTGCTAAAATTTCAAAGTTTTTGAAAGTTTGAATAGAGGCAAAAAAGATGGTCATGGTGGTCTCATCATTTAAAGTTGCTAAAACAAACCCATAGGCCCATAGACTAAAAGCAGACTTAAGATTTTTCTGCCATGGAACACTGAGGGCAAGACTAGAGACACCTTTCCAGTGCCCTTTATCTCACTGGTTTTGCTCTAGGCTCTTTGTTCTAGTTTTATGCAAGATGCCAGTGATTTACCAACCTTTCTGAATTCTCAGCATTTAATCAGTATCCTGATCCCTTCATTGCTCTGTCTTTTCTGAGAGAAGTTTTCTTAATCCCCTCTTCCAAATGAGAACATGAACAATAGAATGTTGCACTTGTATGGAGGATTTGACTAGAAGGTTCCCTGTCATAAAATATACTTGAATATAGCAGATTTTTTTTTCTTAATTTAAAACACCAATAGAATACAAAGCAATAGGGTAAAGGCATTGGAGTGACATCTTCACTACCTAAAGCCAAATCCATTGACACTTCAGAAATTAGAAATACCTCAGTAAGTATATCTGAAGTTCTCTTGAGTCATATTAAAATCTGTGATTTGCTGTAACTGACTGAGAAACTCAGACAAAAATAGTCACAAGTATAAAAGAAGCCGTAGTGATACAGGTGAGTGATCAGTTCTCCTTGTAAGGATGATGTTCTGGCTAGAGGTAAACATGCAGAAATTTTATAAGTTGAATTCTCATACCCAAGTGCAGGTATACTAATTGAAAATTACTACATGGTCTGGTTCCTCTTTAAAAAAAAAAATCTCAATTTTTTATAATTTTGATCTAGCTTCATTTGGTGAAGGCAGTTATCCAAAAGCCACAGTAAAATCCTTGTTGTGGGACTGTAATAACATTGCTTCTTTGTTTATTTAAGTAAGACAAAGGATCTCTACTATACAGTTGTGTAATTAAGGACATCAGTAAATAGGATCCACCTGTCTTAACAACAGGCATTCTAGAGGAAACTAGTTTAGGAGCTGAAACACAGCCAAGAGACTCAAAGGAAAAACAATACAATTAAATAAATTTGCAATCCAGAAAATATGAAGAAGAATAAATTCCACCATATTTTCAGGAAGAAGTTCCTCAAAAATGGGTAGAAATTCAGTGTACTTGCTAGTTATGCAGGTGGACTGTTTCTTACATGCATGAGGGCATAATGTAGCATGTCTTGCCAGAATACAGAGGGGCTTTTCATTAGATTTTCCCTTGCTCATCAAGTGGACATGTCCTGTCTTTTTGTTCCACTAAACATAGAGAAATGTTGTACTGATATGTCTGTAATACTGAGTAGTCCTGATTGGCAGGGAGATAAAGATCCTTGGATTTTTGTTTTCAGTCTGCATTTCTTTGTTGCATTTGAATGTTCCTGAGAGTGTGTCTGGTCTTTCAGGGCTTTGAAAATCCCTCTCCTGCAAATCACCAGTCTTTTCATACTGTGAAGTTTTATGCTCGGGCTCCAGGATTGTTTTCAATGTCCTTTTTTTCTCTAAAATAGTTAATGTGAATCTATGCTGTATGCGATCTGATTTTTAACAACCTCTCTGGAGTAAAGAGAGGAAAGAAAGAATTCGTTTGCCCTGCTGAGTAACCATCCTCTGCCTCTGAGTCCATTCTGTTAAAGCAGACAATCTTCTGCTGTCAGCTCTGTGCATTCCTCATCATTCCTTCCTGGTTTTTGTCTTAAAAAAGGAGCAGCAGAGAAGAAGTGCTGCACCAGTCAGGTGCAAATGTCAGGAAGGATCTGCACCAGACCATATATGTCAGCTCCATATAGACAAAGTCTGCAGTTCAGGAGTGTGTCTGGGTATATGTATATACACACACACACACACACACACACACACACACACACACCCCCCACATTTATGCACACAAAAAGACAGGATGGTAGAAATCAAGAGCAAGAAACAGGGAAAACCCCTTAGGATCTGCACACAACAAACACAATACATCACTAATTTCTTTACATATCCCAGCAACAGCAGCCAAGTCACTACACTGACACTATACTATGTAAACCAGTGAAGATTTAGATAATCATCACTGCAAGCATTGTTTTTTGGTTTTTTTTAAGTCCACAAAAAATGGTATTTTTGGTGTATTAATTAACACTTCTATTGTATCATTTATTTTTAGTTTATAAGTAGTCTCCAATAAATCATTTATCCTAAGAGGAAATAATTAGTTTTGCTACAAACCATCAATTTCCATGAATAAAAGTTGACAATCTACAGAAATAATTTACAAGTCTAATGCAAGTTCTAGATTTGTTTTCTCTATCACCCTGCCCTGTTTCTGTCTTATTTACAAGCATTTTGCTTGAAATAATAAATAAACAATAGCTGAAATCTTTCATATTAATTAGCATAAAATGGCATTAGTTATAGCAATATTTAGCAAAGCAATCTGATGCGGAGGATTAACACTGAAACTAAGACATGAATAAATACATGATAATTGAAACCAAATTCACTAACCACACATAGGATCACATTTTTAGATAAAGGTCTTGCATTTAATATGAGACAGTATAACCCTGCTGTGTGGACTATGATAAATTGCTTAGTGCATGTCTGCTGGGACGTGAGACGACAAGATATTATTCTTAACCCCAGAACTGTCAAACACGATTATTTCCACAGGAGCTTGACAGCACAGGCAGTGATAAAAGGAAACCTCTATAGGGAAGAGGGCAGGAAGGAGCCTAGAGCAACATTCTGCAGGTGTTTTTCATTGAATCATAGAATCGTTAAAGTTGGAAAAGACCTATTGAGATCATCAACTCCAACTGTTAACACAACACTGTCAAGTCCATCACTAAAACTATGTCCCTAAGTGTCACATCTGCGTGTGTTTTGAATACCTTTGTTTCAACCACTTCCCTGGGCTGCTGGTTCCAATGTCTGACTACCCTTTAGGCATAGAAACTTTTCCTAAAACCTCCCCAGTGCAACTTTAAGGCATTTCCTCTTATCACATTGCCTATTATTTGGGAGAAGAGACAAACCCCCACCTTACTACAAACTCCTTCAGGTTACTGTAGAAAGTGATAAGGTTCCCCCTGAACCTCCTTTACTCCAAGCTAACCAACCCCAGCTTTTTCAGCTTCTCCTCAACCAGCTTGTGCTCCTGATCCCCCACCAGCTTCATTGCCCTCTGGATATGCTCCAGCACATCAGTGTCTTTCTTATAGTGAGGCACAAAAAACTGAAGACAGGATTTGAGGTATGGCCTCATCAGTGCTGAGTACAGAGGGATAATCACTGCTCTGGCCATAGTATTGCTGAGAAGCCAGGATGCTTGGTCTTCTTGGCCACCTAGGCCCACTGCTGGGTCATGTTCAGCCCTGTCAATCAGCATCCCAGATCCTTTCCTGCGGGGCAGCTTTCCAGCTATTCTGCCACCAGCCTGTTGTGCTGCATGGAATTGTTATGACCCAAGAACCAGACTCTGCCTGTTAAAACATGTGCAATTGACCTCAGGCCATTGATCCAGCTTGTCCAGATTCCTCTTTTGAGCCTTCCTACCCTCCAAGCAGATCAACACTTCTTCACAGTTTGCAAACTTGTTGCAGGTATCTTGATCTCCTGGTCCACATCATTGATAAAGATATTGAGCAGGGCTGACTCCAACAGTGAGATGTGGATACATAACTTGTATGAATGACTGTTGTCAGAAGGGGAGAAGACTGAATTTCTGTAGGACAATTCACAGACAGTTCTGCGATTTCTAGCACATAAAAACCCCTTGCATCTTTGCTGCCACATGAATCTTCATCCCCTAATTCCATTGAGACACATTCTCATTGAAAAAAAATGCAGAGCCTGTAATAATAGTGGTTTGATTTGTTCTGGGGGGGTTTTTGCTCATGGAAAACAAATTTAGAAAAAGTGGTATCAGCTACAGAAAGTGTCTTTTACTATTAACAAGCATCCTATATCTGCAAAAGTGAACAAAGAAGTAGCAAATTTATAGCAGAGCTAATACAAGAAGCCCTTACACATAGACCACTTGTGATCTCAACAGATTTGTCACTGCCAAACACCGTGTCTGGGAGGTCCCTGAGGTAGAGCTTGTCTTACAGTGGCTGCAGTTGCTCATGTTGAAACTGAGTGCACTGCTTTGCTCTTGGACGTTGAATATCGAACAGGTTCTTCAGGAGGTTTCTGCCAAGCTGGCAAAGGGGTGCTTGTGGGAGAACTGAGACTGTCCAGGCGATGGACAGGGGATGGAGGTGGTGGCAGTCTAGTCTCAGACCCATTAGCTACAATAGACCTTGAAGGACTTTGACATTCTTACTGTGTCACATATGAAATGCACACAATGTTATGGGAAGAGCGTGCACAGGCCATGTCTCTATTGGGCTGGCTCAGCACATTTTGTCATAATACATGGGTGGGTGTCTGTTTGCTATGATCCACCCTTGAGGACAAAGTGAAACCCAGGTTCTTGTAAATACATCCTCTGGGGTGGATGAGAGTGAAACAACTCAGAAGTCTTTTCAGTGTTTATGAGAGTGAAACAACACAGAAGTTATTTCAGTGTTTATAAATATATCAGTGGTTTTAAATAGATCAGTGTTTCTAAATGAATAAATAAATAAATTAATATATGTAGGTTTTATTTTAGAACAATTTGATTGCAATGCAAAGCAGGAATGAGACCTTTTTTGGGTTTCATTGTTAAGCCTACGTGTGAATATGAATGTCCTGATGTCTGGTGTGAATGTGACCTTCCCAGGGGGTGGAGTGTAAGGCAGGACATTTGGCATGATTACCTGTCTCCTCAGGGTCTGCTTCATATCTGTCTCTGAGCCTTGCTTGTGTCACTCTGTCTTTATAAACATCAGAGGTTTCACCACCACACACCCAAAATCTCACCTCCTCCGCCTTAGAGCAAACTTGAAATTTCTGGTTTTACAAATAGTAGCTCTTCTGGAAAGTCAATGCCAACATTTTACCTTCTGCTCTTCTGGCCTTATTCATTGTGTTTGTGTCAAGAAAGCTGACTTCTGTACTGCTCTTTGCTTCTTGTTGGAATTTTGTTGGCTGTTGTAGTTGTCAGGAAAATGAAAGGTCACTGAGGACATTCTGTGCTCTGTGCCAAAGTACAACAAAAGTTTAAATTCGCTATTTTGTGTAACTCAGTGGAGAGTTTAACAGAGCAGCAAGCAGCAGAAGGACCTTCAGAGGCTTACAAAGAAGGCCAGGAAAAGGCTCTTAGGGCTTTATCAAGTAGTACAGAAATAAGAGTATATGAGCCTGAATATTGGCAACATTCTTTGAAATTAGTTGAAGATAAGTAAAAGGGAAATGCCCCATCCATAGGATGCCTGTCCCAGGTGTATTGTTACACTCAGAGATAAGAATTATTCAAGTCTACATTTTGTCCTCAGAAGCATTAGGCATTGGTGAAAATTTTGTCTGGTTTTTTTGCTTTTCAGAAGCAGCTCACCACCAATTAATTACTCAATTCTCTTGTTGCAGCTACCTGCCATTACATAAAAATAGTGTAGTAAAAATTTTTGTTGTCAATTAATTAAAATGTAGAAAGAAATCAAAATTCCTCAAGATTGAATGATTTCCAAGTTCTAGATGTCTGAGAAAACAATTCTTCTGTCTGATACAGCTAAATAAAGATTTATTTTTAATGTGCAAGAATTGCAGAAAAATTGAGCTATTTTGTTCTCTTTCCTCTAGGGCTTCCTAGCAGATAGAACAACCCAAACACTGTTGTAAAATAGTATTAAGAATAAATGAGATAGAATTAATAAACCCAGCATGATTTAGAAGAAAACCTGTGGGAGAAAAGTAAAGATGCAGTGGAAGTGCTATGACTTGAATTGGTGAAGGGGATGCCAGGTAACATCTTTTATACTGCATCACTGCTCTGGTCCAGGGAAGTCTGTCTGTACAAGAGAAGTAGAGTCTGAAGAGAAATACAGCCAATAAAGGAGAAGAGATGCATAAAGAATACAACCATGGAAATACACCAGGAAATGCTTATTTGATTAGTTTGATTAGTGATATTTCATTTTTTGACTGAAAGATTAAAGTAAACTTTGATAAGGAAAGACATATACTATTTTTATGCATTTATATGTTAGGGTTTACCATGGAAACAGAAATATAACACCTTTATTTTCCTTGTTCTTTCAACACTGAGTTGCCTAGGCCGATTATGTGTCTTTAACTTTGGATAGAGATACCCTGCCTGAAGAAATCTCTGCCCTTGCCTTCTACAGTACCCCTAAATTTACTACTGAACTTTAAAAAGTTTGATTTATTTTTTTTTCTGCAGAAATAGGAAATTTATTAAGAAGATGCACTGTTCATGATTTTAGAGTTCAAGCAACAAGGAATCTGTCAGATAGATACCTGAATAGGTTCCCTCATTGCAAAAACAAAACTCAGCAAAAAGTCATGCTCTGTTTCCTGGCATTGATGGGATTAGGTTTAATGGTTGTCTAGCTTTAGTTTTTCATCTACGTGTAAAATTCTGCTTGTGTGGTGCTTGCACAAGATGATGGAGGCTCCTGCAAATGTAGACAATCACTAAATACACTAAATATTCCCTTCACTTGGCAGGAAGTCTAGCTGTCTATTAAAACTTGCAAGAATATAAATATTTTTTCAGCTTTGTTTTAAACAGCTGGGAAAGAGAAAAATATAATTTGACACTACACTGTCAAATGTTGTTGGTTTGGGTTTTTGTTTTTCCAGAGAAAAAGCACCTTTCAAATTTTTTCAATGAGAACTGATATATCAAAAAAGGAATTTCAAAGATTTTTTAACTATTATATGTAACCAATATGTGTAATGTATATATAGAATTATTTAATGAATCTTGAGGACTATGAATATTTTAATTAGTATGATGCTTAAAACATGTAAAGATGTGTGTGCCTTCAGGCTAATTTAAATGAAGAAAATACTTATGATGATTAAGACTTGAGTTTCTGTGAATCTTATCTTTATTTGTGGTGTACTTTACAGTGGATGGAGCAAATTATTCTGTGCATCCTTTTTTTTTTGTTGTGATTTTTTTTTTACATCACGGTAATTGCTGAACTATTTCAGATTGTAGAAAGCACAGCTGACTGAAAAAGCCCTAAAAATTTGCAAAGTATTTCCACCACATTTTCATTTCTCTGTTTCCAAATGTCACATTGTAATAGTATATTGTAGAAATTTAACCAGGAAACTTTGATATTTGGGATGTAGAGTTGACCAACCCATAGAATCAAATGCAGGGATAAAAGGACAACTGTCACTCTTATGAAATTTGAGTCAGCTAATGTGTAATTGAAAAAAAAAAAGATAAGTATCACCAATACTGAGACACTGATTGCTTTCCCTAAAATTCAATTTGTTTCACTTTTCATTTGAAAACTGGAATATAATTTCATTAAAACTATCCTGCTTGGGAAAAAAAAAAAAAAAGAGAAATCTTTCAAGCACCTTCATTTGTGCTATAATGATACACTGGTTCAAGATGGCTGCTTTTATTGCAGCTTTCTATTTTATTGTTTTAATCCCTCATTGCTCTTGAAAGGATTGTAACATAAATCCTATGAAGGTTGGCAGCAAATAGAAATCTGGAGTGCCAGATTTAGAGTTGTGTGTATGGACCACACACTTCAGATTCATTTTGACTTTAGGAATTAGCAATACTAAAAGTGATATTATAGTCCTTAAAAGTTCAGGACAGGATAACATAAGAGCTAAGCTTCTAGATCCCTTAAACCTTAGAAGTGAGAGCTGTTTAGAACCAGATTTGACTTCTAGATTTTTTAGAGAAGTCAACGACTCAGGCTCAGATACAAAGGAGTCTTTGACCATGTTATGAAGGTTATCTTGGCCTCCTTATTCTACTTTCACTCACTTGTTCTTTCATTTTTACACCTTTATGCTCTTGCTTTTTCCTACTCAGACTTGCTTGCTTTAAGTATTCCTGCATTCAAATAGAAGAGTGTGACCACAAAATATACAGATATTTTGCCAAAATTTTGAAAGTATGGAGGGGAATCATCTCTATGCACCATCGGTATTGATCCATGAAGATATGAAATGGCTGCAAGAAATTAAATTAGTGAAAACTTCAGGAGCAAAACATAATGTCATATGTTTTACATAAAATAAATGTAAAAATAATCTGGTATTTTTCTGTAGGAATTAAATAGCTTGATGATGAAATACTGATGATAACAAACTCTTATTAGACATTCTTCTGCTACTATTTGTGATGCATAACAATCCTGATTTGGAAAACTGGATGATACAGCATCACAGAGTCACATAGATGTTAATGGACTAAAAAAGTGTTAAAAACATTTTTTGGAATTTATTCTGAAAAAGATGCACTCCAGCTAACCCTTGTCCATTGGAATTGCACTAGGAACTAATTTAGGAACAGTTCAGATAATAAAAGTTTTTAAAATCTGAGGGTTTTCATTTTTGAATCACCTCATGCTATAGAAGTCTGCATTTTAAAATCTATCTTTTGAAGAGTTAGAGGGTTTTATCTTCAAAAAATCTTTTGAAGTCTGATCATCATCCATCTTCTGAAACAAATGTAGCATTTGCTTGATGCTATTGAATAATGGCTTCCTTTGAGCTTCCCAATGACAATATTTTTAATGATTTTGCTCCTGCTTTTTGTCCTCTATGGAAAATTTCAAAAGTGGGCTGCCTTCTCTATGAAAGTTTCAAAACTTTGAAGGGAAAGGTAATTTGAAGGTTGACTTAATAAAAAGTATAAAGGCACCTGACAAAAGTGTCCAAGATGAAGGAAACAGCTGCAACTTCAAAAGTGAGCTAAAAAGCTTCAATATACATGAAGAGGAAAAAGGTTCCCTTAATCTGTCATAAAGTATCTTTTTTAGCAGGAAGCAATATGAAGAACAAGACTGAGAACTGAGCATTACCACAGAGTAAACTCATATTTCTGAATCACTGGAAGCCCGCTGCAATTGAACTGAAAAAACTTGTCTTTGGGCAGCCACACTGTCCAATAGAGGAAGGTTAAAACAAGAGACAAGCAAACCAAAATGCACCCATACATAAAGAAAAAACCAAACAAGTTTTGCCAAAGACAAATTGTATTTTCATTTAGCTTTGTATTCTTACCTGTGAAAAATAAAACCTATCATGTATCCTGTTCATGAAGCAAGCTAATTTAGTTCAAGGTGAAATAAAGACAACAAATTTGACCTGATTCTCTGAACAGCCCATCAGAATGACTATCCCCTATATTCAGTTATAAAAAGACTACTTAAAAATTGATCAGGTGTTAGAAGAAATGATAAATTAAAAAGGAAATGGAGAAAGAGAATTTGAAAGGTAGCAAAAACTGCCCTAATTGGAATAGCTCCCAACAAAGTTATGATGTTTTAAGTCTTTTTTGAAAGCTTTAAAAAAGTGCTACTATTAAATATGTAGTGAACAGTTGTTCACGTAGTGAATTTATTACATGTCAATGGTAATTTCAGGTAATACATATATCATGAGTAATTCAGCTATTAATTCAAGTAAATTAATTTTTGAAGCAAAGGCCAGACTGTTGCTCATGTCCAACTAGTTGTTTTGCAAACAACACAAACCAATCTTTCTCTTCCTGTAATGTAAGGACATAACACTTGCTATGAACATCTTGGTCTACAGAGAAGATTCTGTTGAATCTTATTTTATCGTTGGTACCACTGTATCTCACTGGTGATTTTTTAAATAATGAATTAGAATAACTTATTTTTATAAAAGAAAATCTATTTTGTACTTGGACTAGAGTTTTCTCATGAACATCTTGCTCTCTTAATGGTTTTCTTCTGTTGCCTTCCAGCAATGTTACTTTCATTTTTAATAGAGCCCTTTCCATATACAGTGAGATTTAATGTATTAGGAATTCATGTAATGGATCTGTGATTGAATACCAAGATCTGAAGCAAAATGGCAAATTGAGTTTTTTGTAACTGAAACAAGTGGGTGAAGGCTTTATTTATTAATGCAGGTACAGGTTCTTGCTTTGCAGAGCTATTTATGGGTATTTTTCTGCTCCTAGCAGGGGCGCATATACCCATAAAGCCACCAATTAGTGTGCCAGCAGGACCTTGGTGGCTTTGCAAAACTAATTTTGTAAGGAGCTTCATGCTTAGAGTTCCCAAGAAAGAGTCCTCTTATAAACAGTTTCATGTAAAGCTTAAATATAGCCAGGAAAGAGAAAACCTCAAGTAATTACAAAACTGAAATAGCACTTTCGTAGTACCAAATGGGGAGATAATATATTCTGAAAATGTCTTTCAGTTTTATTGAATATTCTTGGTTAATGGCTTGACAATAGAATAGGGTGGAATGGGGTGTAACCTCATAAAATTAGCTGATGATTCTCTTGTGGCATGAGCCACACTTACTTTGAAGGTCAGTGTGAGAACATAGTAGAAGAAAACAAGTTTCTTAGTTATGTACCTAATTCCCTCGTTCATATAAGTGTCCTGCTCCAGATGGTTTGCTGTTTTTTGGTGAGAGAAAAGACAAATTCGTTGATATTTCTTTAGCTTTTCTTACCATAATGGTAAGCAAAGTGCTCTCCAGCTCTCAGGTGTGTAGAAATATTTGTAACTTAGAATACATCAGATACTGGATGAGTAAGCTTTTAGAGACCTACATTTTTATTAGAATTATAAAACATTATTAATGATCATTTTAGATACATACTTAGGTTTCTCCTTCATCCTTAATAATGAATGTTATAGTACTTCAGTTTAGTAAATCTATACCTGCTGGCTTTTTTTTCTTCCTCTTCACCTTAGTTATGTTGTCATAATGAATTGTTTTCTTTTTGATATTGTAAATTTGACTGCAGAGAAACAACCTCTACATCATAGTCACATCTTCAAGAAAAAACCTCCCTTAAAAATTAATGGGAGACAATGCTTCAGAGTAGGGAATGTAATCTGGTATTTTAGGAAACCTTTTAGTATAAATCATTTGAATGTATATTCATGCACATCGTTGTGGCAAACTGAGGAAAGGGTGTAATCTGAAATAATTTTCTCTAGTCCATAAATTTTAATAGTGCTGAAACCAAGTGCCATAGAGAAGATGAAGAATCTAAGTAAAAGATGCAAGAAAAAGAGTAGTCAGGATGCACATATTAGGGAGACAGATAAATGAGGGGAAATTGATCACAGAGAATTATTATCCACATAAAATAAAAAGTGATTGGAACACTCTGCTCCATTTATCACGTGCTAAATCTGCAGGCAGGATTTTGCTAAAATTCTTGTACTTATTCTCTGATGAGAGGGTTTAAATTTAAATTCTCAGGTCAATAGTTTTGCAGCATTAAATTTGCCTTCAGCTAAATTAAACAAGTTATATTTTCAATTTCATTTAGAAGGTAAGGATGGAAATTCTATAGATACAAATGGCAGGAATATATCTAGAGGCTCTAAGGACCAATTCAAATAGGTTAGCCCCAAAGTGGATTTTTTATTACATTACTCCCATGAGAACATGCAGTAAACGCCACTTCTCTAGTATATGTTAGGAAAGTGAATGACACAAAATTTCAATTTTTTGCATGCAGTGAATTATATCATTAGTCTACAAAGAAAGCAGATACCTGAAAGAGACAAGGGCCAGCAAAAAAACCCTGGTTTGATCTCCTTGAAAAATATTCATGTTGTTAATGTTCTTGTTAAGAACAGCTGAATGATCTAGTGAAACACTGAGATATGATCTGAATGGGCTGGGCCAAACTGAGAAGAAAGCAAAGAAATTTTTAAATTAAGGCTTAATTATGAGGAATTAAGAGAGCAACCTTCAATAATAGCCTCTCCTTACACTGTGGTGATCAGAGATGAAGATAAGAGAAGGTCCTCTAATCAGGATTTGCAGCCACTGTCAAGTGTTTTTTTCCAGGAGCCTTTTGCCTTTGAGGGTATGCATCCCAAAGCATGTGACCAGGTGTAATATCTTTGATATAATATCCAGAACATCCCTTGTGAACATTGATATTAAGGATTTAGGCTTAAAAAACCCCACAATCTGTAAATTTCTGAGAAAGTAATCAAAATTCTAAGCATCTTGTCCATCTGATTAATGTGTATGTATGATTAACGACTTCAACAATGAGAATCCACCATTCAAACTCCTGAAAACAATGTAATTTTTTCAGGATACTGAGGAATGAAGCTTACATTACTTTCCCTACACAAAGACCTATTGCTTATTACTCTGATGTTTGATCAAGATGACAGGGTTAGACTGTCCTAACTGAGATTTGGTAAATTGGACAGTATACCCAATGCACAAATGGTATTTAAATACTCTTGTTCTAATCAGTTGCAATTAAAACATGAACTTTAGCAGTAGAATAATTTATGAATTTAGGAAATAGTTAAGAATTTTCAGTTTTCTGAATGCAAACAAGGCAATACTATTAAGGGGTATTCTGGCTGGTTTATTATTATTGCTATTAATATTTTTTCTTTTTTGGAATTATGTAGTGAAATGCTACTTTCTTTCATGATACATAGGGTATGTCATGATGGGGTTAGTGCAGTAAATACTGCTTTTGACTAGACTAGAGCATAGTGCAGCAAAGATGTCTAGATGGCTGTTAGATGAAAGAAAGATTGGTGTCTGACATGCTGCTCCTGGTTCATAAGACTCTGAAAAGGGTACATAACATTTGAGGTGGTATTTTCCCCCAGTATAATTTATTTAGTGGTTTTCAGAGCAAACTGTGGAAATGAAAAAATGGACAGGTGGTGCAGCTTAAACCCTATGCTGTCTAGAAAGGTATGAGCTCTTCAAGGGTTATTTGTGGCTCTTTAGTTTAGGGGGAGAATGTCAATAACCAGAAGAGTAGCAGGCACAAGTAAAATGTTGTTGAGTGCTTCATAATAACAATTGCGATGAAACAGCCTTAACATAAGTCCCTGATGAGTTACAGAAGCTTAATAGTTACTCTAAATTATCTGCAAACACATAAATGGTTCTGAAGTTACTATATTTTAAATCTGGAAAACAAAGTCTCTTTGCAATTGCTTAGGGTTTTTTTTCCTAAATACGGCACACCAGGGATTTGATTTTTTTTTTTTGGTCATCCTTCAAGCATGAGACCTGCGTGAAGAGGCTAAATAATTACCTTGACTCAAAAAATCAATTAAGAACCCTTTCTTTTTGTCAGTAGCTATACCGTATACCACAGATTTAGAAAAACCTCTCAGGTTTTTATTTCCCTATTTCTAAACATAATTATAAACAATCTAATTCATTATGAAATCTTCCTGTCTTCAAGAGTTATGCTTTACTCTATTTAGTATTTCTGAAATTATCTTCTTCCTGAAATATGAGACTAAACAAGCCCAAGCCAAAAACATGCTGCAGACCTAAGAATTGCTAAACGTCTGTATGAGGAATGGGGTGGAAAGTGGAACAAAAATATTCAGTTTTGCCTACATATATGTGCTTTAATCCCTGTTCTAATTTGATATCTACTAAATTTTACAGTATGCAAAGCACAAGAAAAGTTCTAATCCATTTGTGAGGGTAATCCACCTATGAGTACGTAATGTTTTAGTGCTGTATTGCAACAACAGCTTTATAATGTATAAGCCTTAGCATCAAGGACATTGACAATCTTGAGAAGGGGGCCTGTGCAAACCCCAGCAAGGCCAAATTCGAGGTCCTGCACCTGGATGCAAAACCCAAGTACAAACAGAGGCTGAGCAGAGAATGGATTGAGAGGAACCCTGAGGAGAAGGAACTGTTGGCTGATGAGAAGCTCCACATGGCCCAGCCAGTGTTGTCCTGGCCTGCATCAAAAGCAGTGTGGCCAGCAGGGTGAGAGAGGGCATTCTGCCCCTCTGCTCTGGTGAGATCCCACCCGGCTCTGGGGTCCCCAGCACAAAGACATTGACCTATTCGAGTGAGTACAGAAGAGCCCAGCAAGAAGATCAGAGGGATGGAGTGCCTCTGCTATGAAGACAGGCTGAGAGAGCTGGGGTTGTTCAGCCTGGAGAAGAGAAGACTTTTGGAATGCCTTATAGCAGCCTTCCAGTTCCTGAAGGGGACCTACAAGAAAGGTGGAGAAGGACCTTATACAAGGGCATGAAGTGATGGGAATGGCTTTAATCTGAAAGAGGGTAGATTTTTATGAGATATCAAAAGGAAATTCTTTACCGTGGCCATGGTGAAATATTGGAACAGGTTGCCCAGAGAAGCTGTCGATGTCCCATCTCTGGAAGTGTTCAAGGCCAGGTTGGATGGGGATTTCAGCAATTTGTTCTAATAGAAGGTGTCCCTTGTCTATGACAGGGGGGTTGCAATAAGGCAATTTTTAAAGTTACTTTCCAACCAAAACCCTTCTATGAATTCTATAATTCTATGAATCTCTGCTAACCTTTTAAGTCCCAAGGACTATATCAGACATGGGAGATAGTTATCATTTCCCCCTGATGTCAGTTAATTTTCTACTAGTCTGCCTTGAAATCACTCTTCAGCAAGAAATAACTTGATAGCATTTCCTCTAATTGACACTGATTGCGAAAATATAGCGTTATATTTTTCTGTCCGGAAATCTTCATTGTTATTTTAAATAGTATAATATTCATTCTATGGTTAATTTAAGAAGTACGGTGCTTTCTAAGTGTAAAGAAATTCAGAGGTAATTCAGGAGGCCAGGAAATACACTCTTCTAACAAATTTAGAAAATATGCTTAGGTAATATTAGATAACAGAAGGACAATAAGGATGGTCCAGAAGAAGCCTACTGGCACACTGGAGAGAAGGTTAAAGTACAGCAATATATTGTATTACATAAAGCAAGGGAAAGAGAAACAATCAACCAGAAAGAAATTATTTACTGACTCTGGCATCTTTAGAGTTCTGAATTCTCATATTTGTTAGACATTTATTCATTCACTATAAAATCTTCATCTTCTGCATAATGTACACTCTGTTTTGATTTCAGCTGGAATGTAGATCCTTTGGATTCAGTGATATCTGCATTTATATACACCCAAATTACTTATAAAAATAATGGTGCAAAAACTGGATTTATACATATATTTTAACTACAGTGCTCTTAAATTAAAAGAAACTGCTCATATGAGAAAAGTAGACATGCAAAAAATGTAGACAAAAATAATTGAAGTGCATTCTGGTTTTTTTCTCTCTAATGCTGCATTTATAAAGGTAAAAAGGCTCATACCTCTAGGGAGAAAACCCTTTTATCTGTAGCTGGGCTCAAGCTGTTTAAATTTTTACCAGTAGGTGTTTCCACTGGCTTATTTAGGTTTTCTTATATTTGCAATAAGCATACATTTACTCTTTGGAAACTTTATAGAAAAGGGTCCTAATCTATAAATTACCTCTTCATATGGTTAATCTCCCCCCTACAGATATCTCTGCTTTGTATTAGCCTTTGAATTGTTCTTATATTAAATTACAGATAAATTATGTATAACAGGCAGTTTGTGAGGATAAGTGAGATATTTCAATTGAAATGTTCTCTTTTGTTCTAAGATTCTTGAGCTGAGCAGTATTTACAGGTGGTTGAGCATTTGTATGGATTATTTTGGACTGCTTAAAGTGATGTCATAAAGTACAACAGAGTATTTTACTTAATGGAATTTTATTTGTGAATTTTATTGCTGTTCATTTGAACCAACATTTGAACAGCCAGATTTATGATAACTTTGAAATCTATTAATGTGCATGGTTGTGATTTTATTTTGTCTTTTTTCATATACGAGACAGCTCTTGAACTACTAAGCCCATATGTGATTTACGAAGAGATTGGAAACTTAGTAAATAAAAAAGTGAGAAGATATCAGTGTTATTGAAAGAAGATGTGCCTTACTTGCAAATTCTTCCATCTGTCAATATTTCTGTTTCTCTAGGCAAGTGTTTATTAACAAAATAAGTAAGTTTCTTTTGGGGAAAAAACCCCGAAACTTTGAAATAAAAAAATACAATTTTCAAAAAATTTTACAGAAAACATGAACATATTTTATTATGATTGGGACAACAGTCTTCTTCACATAAAAGAAAATATTTTGATAGAATGAGATCCAAATAAGGAGCCCATAAAATATTTCTGATGAATTAAATAATGTGTTAGTTGTGTTGTCATTACTTCACTTTCCTTGCATACTCCATTTTTTCAAAGGGTCTTTCAGACTAGTTAGCATCCTTCTCATGAGACAGAACATTAACTAGAGAGGCAAAGGTTTATGGGAGAACTATTTGTACCTTGGCCACACTTGGGTGTTCAGGACACTAGTCTCATTATGCGTAAAGACCTCATAAATGCCTATAACAGCGTGGAAGACAGACAAACACTTCTTTGGGTTCCTGAACGTCAGTGAATTCCATTAGTGTAACCTATTCTTTCAGTCCTTGGCACACACAGCTCGGGAAGAGCTACTGTTGTTGAAGGTGGAAACTCCTTTAAAATGGACGCCTACTTCTAATGTCTCATTATGAAGGATGAGTTGTACACGCATTTCATCTACCACATCTCCCATCACTCCTAAAAATCCTTCTCATAGTATGTCTCTCAGAAGCCAGAATGATGCCTCTGAGTGATAAATTGCCCCTTAACAGAGCAGTGAGTATTTTCAATGCAAAATTATGCAACACATCAAAAGTAAGAGTTTGGGGACAGTCTTTAGTAAGCAGAATTTAATAAGAAATTAAATCAAGTGCTGTGCTGATTATGTTACTCATTTGCATATATAATTCAGTAAGCCTCCTTCACTCTTAGTGTAGTAGAGCTCAAGAATTTTCATCTTCCTCCAGTGACAGACAGCACAAGGGCTTAATATTGGTTTACTCCAGCCAACTACCTTTCAAACCCACCACTTACACCATCATGTATTCCAGCTATGGCACGTTTTGCAAAGAAAGGAAATGAATGGCTTGTAAAATATTTAATAGATGGGAAAAAATACTACAATTTAAAGGAGGAGTTAGATTTTTTATTTTAGTTTGTTTATTTGCAAACATCAATTTTTGAAACAGCACACAGGTTGACTGATGCAAAATAATTAATTTGAGATGCTGTTCTGATGGCTTTGCCAGCCAAAACAGGCCTTAGGACTCTTAATCTTATATTCAACAAGGCTTAAAGACCCTAAATAATATTTATGATTTTCTGTAAGTTTTGTTGCCACAATGATTTTTTGTAGACTGTATTTATTCACCAGATTTTTGGAATGTATGTTGATATATGGTTTTATCTAACTCCAGGAGGCAGTAAGAGTCCTCACCTAGGAAAAAGGAAATTTAACTACCATTCTGTCTTCTGTTAAAAAACAGACAATATCTTCAAAGTGATTTTACTGACCTGTAGGATCATTCTATTTCAATGACTATGGATATATTTTATATATAAAGGACTATTTTCTAAAGAGAAAGCTCTGTCTGTGAAGCTCAGTTGAAGGTATTTATCATGGTCAGTGAATAGACTTTTCTATTGCACATGTGACAGGGAGAACCTAGAACAATTTACACTGATCATGTATTTATTTTCATTTTCATTCTGCAGACTAGTCCACCTTCTGAAGAGTGGGTAGTAGAGATGCTTGTCTCATCATCCTTGATTTCAGTTTTCTCTTTGGCATAGTCTTGGGTGATTATCTTAACTAATGGTTGATACCAGTTTATCACTAAGAAGAGAACTGGTACATTATTGGATGAAGCAGAGGTTGTTTCTTCTACCAAAAATCTGTGTTTTTCATTCTGCACAGAATTTCCAAGTGTATCTGTACTTGTTTAGATTTTACATGTCATACGAAATGTTTCTTTCTGACAAAAATCAGTAAGGGAAGAAATGTTTCCACCAGGATAAGCTACATATAATTTGATTTATGTCATCATTCTGTATTTGGTTGCATGGAGTTTTTTCGTTTGTTTGCTTTTTTGTGTGTGTTTTTGTTTTGGTTTAGTGTGGTTTCAGAAGGTAGACTGAAAAGCATCTGAATTTTGCCTATCTAGTATTCTCCTCACGTAAGACTACGGATGGAGAGGAAGTTTTTGAGCACAGGAATACCTCTCCGAAAGACTTTTTTGAGGCTTGTTAGAAAGTTCACATAAACTAGACGTAGCTCTAAGGAGATGGATTGGTGAGCAGAGTGAAGGTTAGGAGACACACAGGATGAACACAATTTGTCTCATGGTCGTCCTTATCATAGATGCATACAACAAAATGTATTCGCTGAGCATAATAAAACGCAGTCACCTTTGCAACATTCCTTATGCAACAGCTGTTTAATTGTGCACAACAACATAGCAGTAATGCACAGCCACTTTAGTGGCAAAATATTCCCTTCACTATTAGACAATTACGCAGAGAGTTAATAATGAGGGGCACAATGCAATTAGGGACATTCTATTTGAGTGCATGAGGCACAGAGCATCCAGCTGAAAATATGCATTGGGACATATAACGACCATAACAGCCAGGACACCAATTTGTCTGAAGAAGAAGCCCTTAATGTGGTTTTCTTAGGTAGTGTGAAGAACTCTCAAAAAGGGCGAGATTCAGAGCGCAAACGCCCACACATTAAAAAAGATGGGCAAAATGTTACATTGTGGAAATGTAGACCTTTCCCATACTTTTGTATGTATGCAATTTGGAAAAAAACCCCATTTTTAACTTGCACTTTTATGTGACATTTTAGTTATATAAAAAGAAGTAGAATCTCAAAGTCCCAGTGTAAAGCAGCTAAAAAAGATCAAAGTATTTGAGGTTATGCAACAGTGAGGTTTGCAAAATTAAGGAGCAGTTTGAACTTTGACAGCTTAATTTTTCAAATCAGCCTAAACTTCAAAGGAATTATCTTCTTTTAGAAATATATTTGAGGAAAAAAAAAAGGCACAGTCTGACATCTACTTATTGTCCCCATATTGGAAATTTCTTTTCTTTGACATGCCTTGTCTCTGAGGCTTGGATTTACAAGCAACCAGACACTGCTACGCAGCAATTTTCAAACCCATAAAACTTCCTTTGAGGGGAAACGAATATGTTAGCCTAAGGTTTGTGCTTTCAAATGGTCTTTCATCCTCAGCTGTTTCTTTTCATTATTTGAGGGTTAGTGCTTGACCTTGCTTTTCTGGAATGGGAATTAGGACTAAAATGATACAAATTGTTCAGGAGGTAATTGTCCAATTCATCGTTAAGAACACAATTATAAAATAAAACTGCTGTCTAAGAGTGTAAAATAAGGAGGTGTTATCAATGTTAAAAGTCAATGAGGATAGAAATTGCTTTGCATTTGTATCACTGTAACAAACCAGGCATCTGGGAAATGTCCA
The DNA here is from genome assembly GCF_028769735.1 of Zonotrichia leucophrys gambelii. Taxonomy (NCBI): domain Eukaryota; kingdom Metazoa; phylum Chordata; class Aves; order Passeriformes; family Passerellidae; genus Zonotrichia; species Zonotrichia leucophrys. The sequence goes on from NC_088171.1 coordinate 97,740,479, forward strand.
GAGAGCATCCTGTAAGCCCAAAATCTAGAGGGCAAAAAGTTACCTTTGGCAAATGTTATATAAAGGCTTCAAGCAGGCAGAAAGGACTTGGTAAAGCTGAAATTGAAGTTATTATTTACATTTACTTGCAAAAAAGTAAACTGAATTGTTCTACGTATAGTGTTACCAGCTTTTAGGGGCTGGTGTCACCTCTTCACTCAGATGTCACTTCATCTTGACTTTTACATTTTTAGGATTCTGAAAGGATTATTTTTTGATGGGTTTGTTTTTGGCTTTTTTTTTTAACTTGACTAGAAGTAAGTAACAAAAAAAGTTCTGATTGAGCTTTCAAAAGGAGAAGTAATTGAAAGACTGGAGGTTTCTGGCTGTGGAAAAGTTGGTAATCACTTAGGTTTAGTGCCAAAAGCAAAATTGTGTATTTATGTGGTGTCAGTGCACATTTATTTTTATTTGCTACTCTCTATAATCTCTAAACTTGAATTTTTGAGTTTAGTGCTAATAAGAAGCTAAAAACCTCAGGTAATTCTGATGGCATCTACAAAAGTTAGAATCTGGCACTTAGTGCCATGGTCTAGTAGGCATTGGTTGGTTGTATTAGGTCATAGCTTGGACTTGATCTCAAGTCCAGCCTATTTGATTCTGTGATCTGTGATAGCAGAGGGCAGAGGTGAGACCTGGTTCTTAAGAGTGAAAGAAAGGGATATTTGTGACTCTGACTGCACCCTTATAATAAATATTGGAGAGTAACCGCAGAGCTGTAGAGTGAAGCTGTTGGTGTTGAGGATCCAAAATCCACAGTGCCTGTTGGGCCCATTGTTTTTACCTGGAGTTGAAGCACAAGAAATTAATTTCTGTAGTGTATCTTCCAATTTACCGTCCTCTGAAATGAAACCTGTTTAAATGTCTTAGTTTGCATAATGTGAACCACAGAGATGGAATAGGAATATTCAGGATTCAAGAAAAAACATTCAAATTTGAACTAGAAATTGTGTCTCTCTTTCACGTTAGTTGAGTGCTGTTCCTTGAATTTATAATGTAGGCATTTCAGGGTTTTAAAATTCGGATTAATTTCAGTTTAAATACCCTTTTTCATGTACAGTCTATTAAAATGGACTCCTGCAGTGCATCTTCCAGTTTATTTTTATCCATAAGGAGTCACAAATCAATGGACATCAAGTCAGAGATGTTTGCAAAATTCGATTCAAAAGTGCAGCCCACCTAAAACACCGATGGAGTAGCCTCTCTTATATGCAAAACTCTGCTAAGGAAACCCAGATATAATTTCTGTCTGTAAACAAACTTCAAATCTATAGTGAATGAATAAAACTAAGTGCATTAAATGAATTACTTGAGTCTTGCACATATGGTTCTTGGCATTTGTTTCCTACACATGTTGCTGTATTTCCTAAAATATCACATTTGAAATATTGGCTAATAGTCTTATCCTGATTGTAAAATCATAACAATTACAATATCCTTAATATTATTACTTTATCAGATAAAATCAAGGCAGAATTGGGTGTGCTGGTTTAAACCTGAGAGGAATATTGGAAAAATAAGAATGTTTTTAAGGGTGTCTGCTCTCAGCAGAAGCTTTATTTCAGTGGATTTCTCTTTTCATTGTGTGAGCAATTTTTATGGCTTTCATACTCTGTGGTGAAAGCACCAGGGCTGAAAACCAGAACTGACTTTTGTAATCTTTATAAATTTTCATTTCTGTAATATTGTCATGCATGATTTAGCAATTTATAAATTCCAATTTGCATTGAGAAGTAGATTTCTTAGACCAATATAGAAGTAGGATTTCAGTAAGATTGTGCAGAATTATTATATGCTTCCACTAACTCAACTGCAAAACATATATTCATATATGTATATATACATATGCCACTAACTCAACGGCAAAACATATATTCATATATGTATATATACATATGTATATATATAAAATTTTCCTTTATTAACTTCTAATTTTTTTAATATATTTTAATCTTGTTTTCATCAGGACACAATATTTGCTTACTTATTTTTAATTTATGAAGACGAAAATAGGTTTCTGTTATACATTTAGATAACAAATGTGTTTTTCACCTTGTAAGTTGATTGCATGGATGTATTTTTAGCTTTCTTTTCAAGCATCTCTCTTCTAAGAAAAATGATGGCAATGTTTTTCAGGTGATTAGCCTGGACTTACTTGTTTTTCATTTCAGCTCTCAGTTAACATGTGGGCCCTGAACATAAATGTTCTCTAGCTGATTTCCAGACTTTAGATGGAAATTCTGTTCATCCCAAGTAAATTTTCACATCAGCTTTGCCTGAGGAGCTTGATACAGCAGTACTAAAGATAGATTTCTAAATAAAGCATCATTATAATGATGAAAGGCTCTTGTATCTGATTTCTATTATACACTTAGCCTTTATTCAGTTTCTACTATTCATTAATAAAATTAGATTGATTAAAAATATTTCTCAGATAAGAAACTAAACCCAAAAATTTTAACCCATAATAAAATGCATTGATGATATCAATGTGATTGATTTCTAACATAGAGTATCCATGTTGAAAAGACAGATTACAACAAAATCTGAATTTTTTTCTTTTGACTATTAATCAAAGAGGTTTGATAATTTTTGTTGTGTGGTTTAACATTTCAATTTTATATTAAACATGAACATTCTAGATATAGACCTGAAGGCAATACTAAAATAGAATACATTCTGGTGTACATTTCCTGAAAATCTGATTTCAGATGGCTTTTATGTAATCCTTTCTCATTATTCTTATCACTTTCTAAGACTAAAATTCTCTCTCAGAAGTCTCGAGGGCTTTGCTGTAGACATTTTCCCTTCATTAAATATTCCAGAATTTTTCGAGTCATCTTCTTAGATTAGAACTGGCAGAAGAAAGTCCAGATTAATTTAGGAAAATGCATATTTGAGCCTTGAAATAGTCTAATAAAAGAGAGAAAAAGAAACTTTTCTCTTTCTTTCTTTCTTTCTTTCTTTCTTTCTTTCTTTCTTTCTTTCTTTCTTTCTTTCTTTCTTTCTTTCTTTCTTTCTTTCTTTCTTTCTTTCTTTCTTTCTTTCTTTCTTTCTTTCTTTCTTTCTTTCTTTCTTTCTTTCTTTCTTTCTTTCTTTCTTTCTTTCTTTCTTTCTTTTTCATGCTGCTATAGCCCTGTGGTAAATATTTGAATGCTAGTTACTGTATTTGTCTAGAAAAAAAAAAGGTGTAGACACAACCTCTCATTGTCCCTGATATAATTCTTATTTTATTTTCCATTCTTCATTTTTTAGGGCTCTTCTTCGAAATAATTTTGTTTCTCTCAACCGGTGCTACTGTTATTTAAAGATAATAATTTCTATTTCTAAGAGGTATTGCAGAACACATTTTGTGAAAAACTTGATTTGGTTTTGAAATATGCATCTTTCTGTTGGAGATTTCACTCTTGGCTAGAATATAACCTTGGAAAAATTGTGCCATGCCTTGAGTACAATATCTCAGAATTAGTCTGCAGTCTGTCCTAGCAAGTACTAGGGCTAGATGTGATTATAAACTTGCATGAACTTTTGGACTGCACTGTAGTGTGATAAAATACTGGAAGGGAAGAGTTAAGAAGAACAGCAATGATTCAGCCTGTTATTCTGTGACAAATATTTTAAGAACCCTCTCTTAATCATTTCTGAAATTGCCTACTGATGGAATTACTCAAAAGAAGTAGCGGTGAAATTCTAACTTGTATATCAGTTGAGCTACTTAAACATGGCAAGATTTTCTTCCCTTTGATTAGCTTATTTGATGCCTCAATCAGTGGTTTTCCTCTGGAAGAAAATAAAAAATGTGACTGTAAATTGAAAAAAGTCCAGAAAGGAAAAATAGGTCATTCACTATTAAAAAGACCCCTGCTGATTAGTTGGCATTAAAGTATTTGAAAGTAAACAAGTCAGAATGTTTAGAAGATTTTAAAACAAATACTTCTTTTTAAAGGAGAAAATGCCATAGAAAATAGAATCTCACCTAATTATGAACAATCTTATCTAAGTGTTCACAGTGAGACATATCCTTTATTAGTCCCTCTGTATATGACACTGCTGATCATGCTAATGTGTATATCAGTCCTGCCCTGTGACACTGCCTGGAACTTCACCAATCAGCATGATACTGCCAGTCAACTTGATTGTGTTATTTAATATATAAAAAGCTCATTAAGACATTAAAATTGGCCATTGATCATTAAAAAATGTCTACCATTAGCTGCCATCCTATCTCTCTTTTGACTATAATTTGAAATCTAATAATGATGAGAGTTGCTAGATTTATAGCTTCATGTTGCAGCTTCTTGCTCTGGTACTGAATATCCAAAATAAAATATTTTAAATTCTGGTATTTATATATGCTTATCACAAAAATTATACATCGTTATTTGCATTTCTCATCAAGATAGCAGGAAAAATGATTTTCTCTCAGCAGGAACTTTATACAATAAATATTAAATAGTTTATTTTTTGTATAAGTGAGTTAGATTAGTCTACCTTATATGCAATCATTTTTGTTTACATTCAGGCTCAGATTGCATCTTCAAGGTTAGGTCTTGTTCAAATGTTCTTTACATTTTGCAATTAGATATCTTCTCTGGAATGGATAAAAAAGCTGAGAAATGGCTACACATGGTCCTAAAGAAATGCAAATGGAATACACTAATAGTCTGAGTTCAGAGTGACCATTATGAGATACTACAGTTAGTCATTCAAATTTTGTTAATTGCTTCAGACAGATGTGCTGTTGTGTTGAAAAAATACTGTTTTCTTCCTAACAAGGAAAAATATAATTGCTGGCACAGAAGAATAATTTTGTTTCCATCTATGTCATATGAAGGACAAAACATAAAGGTATAAAGGGTTGCATGATGATCTGTTTCCAACATTCCCTCAAGCAAACACACTTTTCCATATACAGCATCTCACTCTGACATTGAAGATGCCTGTAGACAAGGAAAATTACCTGTGAGCACTGAGTAGTAAATAAATTCCTATTTCTTCTGGCAGAAGATGTTAAAAATAATGTTGTATTTCTGCCTATTTGCATTTAAAGCTCATTATGTAATCAAAGAAAAACACCCACAGGGACATTAACTTTGTCAGAGTTGCTATTGTGAGGCTGTCTAAGTGTTTTTCAGATCATATTTTTATTGTAAGAAAAATTCATCTGCACTTTTGCTGTCATTAGAGGGTTGTGCATATTTTATCTTTTTAGGGTGAATTGATTCCATGTAATACATAAAAAGAGAATATCAGAGACATGCAGTCATTCTGGTCCTCCTTTCAAATACACACTGTACTTACACATTAGCCTTCCTTAGTTTTAGATTTATTGTTGGTCTTTTTTCACTAGGCTATGGATATTAAATACAGATGAAATGATAAAGCAATTGTATTTTTGCAGTCTTAGAATTGTACACATCCATTCAGTTAATGAATAATTTAATTTCCTTAACTGACTAGCATTTGAATATCTTCTGCAACATTAGCAAAACAGAAAATTGTAATGTTGTCCTTTTCTTATGAAATGATTTCTCATTTTAAAGTATTGCATTACATCAAGCTTTAAACTATTCCTAGGCATTTTTCATGATGAACTGGAAGACTTGACCTCTAGAGGATGTAGAATTCTAGGCTTCTAGCCAATTTAAAGTACTTTTCCAATATACTAATATACTTCCTTAATACTTTTTAGTTTCTCATACATTCTGTGGGAAATGGGAAATCAGAATGGACTTCAGGCCTGAAACTGATTGACTGAAGAATTTCCAGCAGCAAAGCACCTTATTTTTCTTCCATTACACAGGTTCGGTAATAACCTTGCTCTAATTTTATTAAAAAACTTACAGGAGCTTAAGGTTCTTTTGGCATGGCATAACTATATCCTCAGAATTTGCACATGAGCTTTGGAAAAATTTCTACTGCTAGGAGGCTGAAATAATGTACAGTTGCCAGTTCCTATATATTTTCCATCATGGAGGGAAAAGTAAATAAGAGAGAAGATACTATTTCTGTGATGAAACCTTTATTGTTGTTTTAGGTGTGTTTTAACAACTTAAAAAAATTTCTTTGAATATAATTTATTTTTTATCTCTAAAGTTTTGAGAGGAGAGAATTTCCCCAATATTGTACTGATATTATCTAAAAATATGGAGAAAATTTTGTGCAGTTTTACATCAGTGATACTATTTCATTTCCCAATTAAGACTACTATTTTCCTTTCCCCAAATCCATCTTTGTCTTTAATTGAGATTATGGAATCAAATAGGCTTTCAAGAGAGTGATTGCTTAGTTTAAAATATATGTTTTAATAAAGGCACTACCAGCCCATAATTAGTAAAAAATATGTATATTAAAAAATCTACTTAATGAAATTATCCCACTGCCTTGCTGTTTTGGGTTTGTGTTGCAAAGTTATGGTAGTGGGGAAGGGTCTATAGGGTGCTTCTGTGAGAAGCTGCCAGAAACTTCCTCCATGTCCAGCACAGCCAATGCCAAGCAGCTCCAAGATGGACAAACCACTGGCCAAGGCTAAACTCGTCGGGAACAGTGGTAGCACTTCTGGGATGATGTATTTAAGAGGAAAAAATTGTTGTGCAACAGTAAAAGCCTCTGGGGAATACAGAAAGGAGTGAGAATATGTGGGAGAAGCAGGTCTGCAGAGACACCAGGGTCAGTGTAGGACGAGGGGCAGGAGGGCTCCGGGAGCCAGAGCAGAGCTTCCCCTGCAGCCCATGGGGCAGCCCATGGAGAAGCAGCTGTGCCCCTGCAGCTCACAGAAATACAGAGGAGCAAAGATCCACCTACAGCCTGGGGAGGATCCCCTCTGGAGCAGGTGGATGCCTGATGGGGTCTATAACCCCACGGGAAGCCTGCCCTGGAACAGCATCCTGGCAGGACCTGTGGCTCTGTGGAGAGAAGACCCTGTGCTTGCGCAGGATCCTGGCAGGACTTGTCACCCCCATGGAAAGGGGCCTACTCTGCTTTGTTAACTGCATCCCATGGAAAGGACTCACATGGGAGAAGCTCATGGAGGGCTGTCTTCTGTAAGAGGAACCCCATGCTGGAGCTGGGGAATAATTGGACATTGCCCGTGCCTTGTAAGTGTCCCTCTGGAATCAGTTTCCAGAACCTAGGCAGTGACATCGAGACATCATAATATGAACAAGCAAACAAACATGTACATGTCAAGGAGGAATCTTCAGCATTCTGGACTGGAATTACTTGTGAATACAGAAGCATTTGAGAATGTGCAAAACCCAGGATCTATGTATTTTACCTCTTAACTACACTCTAATGAGTTAAATTGCTCCTTCTGGCACCCCATGCAATATGCAATTATCATTCATTGAAGAGCTGTCAAATGAAAACTGTGTCCTGAAGAGAAGAAGACAGGTGGGTTTCTTGGTCGGAAGATTTCATACATTTAATAAGACCCAGTGGAAAAATTATTGTAAATGGAGGAAGAAAAAACATCTGAAGGAACCAGCAGTTGGAACAATTGGAAGTCCTGGGGTTTGCTTTCAACTAATGCTCGTTTACAGCATGAATCTGGCTTCTGACTGTTATTAGAAAAATAAAAATTAATTATGTTTTAAATTTTTTTTCTCAAAACTAGTTCTAGGGCTTTTTTTTCTTCAATTTTTCTTCAAATTAGATTCTTCCAATCATATGAGGTACCTAAATAGAAGAAGAGATAGGTGGAAAGATGATCTGTTAAGTTAAGAGGAATTTATTTTTCTGGCTTTCAGAACCTTGTAAGCAATATGCAGTCAATCCATGCATTCAGTCGTGGATTCATATTTTCAAGGTCAAATAAAGAGTAAATCTAAAAAGAGTGCTTGATGGAATGAATCAAGATCCCCAACATGCAGGGAAAATGTAGAATTCATCTTCCTCTAAAGGGATGCTTGAGGAAAATAGCATCTGCAGTAACTGGATTTTCAGGCAATAAAGACAAAAGGGACAGCTAGCATTGTTTGATATTACATAATGCTGTCAGAGCATTTCAATCCATAATTTGTTTTTTGACTTATGCCTTAAAAAGGCCTTCAGACATGCTCAAAATGCTGATTTCATCATTAACACTTGACAGACATCTCAAGTGTTTTATTAGCAAAAACTAATAGCAAAATGAAAAAAAGTGAGCTAAGCTTAGATCCAATAAAGTCTGATGCCCAGGAGCTAAGTATTACAATAAATAAGTTTTGGAGATTTTTTTTTTTTTTCTACATGGGGTACCTCAGCTTCTTAAGTAGTTTGGTTGAGAATGAAATTTGCTCAGAATGTTGAGATGAGCAGTGCAAAACCATTCAAAAGAAAATGTGAACAGGCTTATATCCTGAGATTCATCCTTCTCTAAAGTTTAGATGCTTAAGGGATTTCAGAAAATACTTTCATCCATTCGACATCCTGACCTGAATGCAGTAAGTTACTGCATTTGAAAAAGTGAGCAAACATCACTGCACCCAAAGGGGGTGAAAAAATGGAACTCTGAGGCAGGAAATAGAATATTTGAAAATTTTTCTTTGTCTTGAAGAAGTTTGCACTCTGTGCTGGTTATGATTTAGATAGAGTTAATTTTCCTCTGAATAGGTCATATGGGGCTGTGTTTTGTGTTTGTGCTGAAAATAGTGCTGATAACACAGGAATGTTCTCATTATTGCTGAGCAGTTCTTACACAGTCACGGCCTTTTCTGCTCCTCATCATCCCTGACCAGCACGGAGGCTGGGAGAGGACACAGCCAGGATAGCTGACCCCAGCTGACCACAAGGATGCTCCATAGCACGCGGTGTCATGCTCAGCTGTGGGAAGAACAGGGACAACTTTTGGAGTGATGACATTTGTCTTCCTAAGTCACTGCCGCATGTGACAGAGCCCTGCTGTCTTGGAGGTGGCTGAGCACCTTCCTGGTAATGGGAAATTGTCACTGTCATATTTTCTGAAAAATCCTCTTTGTCCAGGATTTTCTCAGCTTCTCCTGTGTTTGCTGCTCTGGAATGCGGTCTGGAGATTGTTTATCCAACAGGTGAATTGTTTTAACTTAATGGCCAATCACAGCCAGCTGTGTCAAGGCTCTGAGGAGTCACGAGTTTTTATTATTCATTCTTGTTAAACCTTCTGTCTGTATCCTTCTCTTTCTTCAGTATAGTTTAGAATAGAATAGAATAGAATAGAATAGAATAGAATAGAATAGAACAATAAATCAGCCTTCTGAGAGCATAGAGTCAGATTCACTTATCTCTCACCTCATCCTGGCGACCCTCACAAACTCAACAGGAAGTGGTGAATGAATTTCTTGTGTTGCTTTGCTTGTGTGTAAGGCTTTTGCTTTATCTATTAACTGTCTTTATCTCAACCCACGAATTTTACTATTTTTGTCAATTCTTCCTCCTATCCTAGTGGGGGTGGTGAGTGAGTGAGCAGCTGTGCTGTGCCAAGTTGCTGTCTGGGGTTCAACCATGGCACTGTCATGTCTGTTATATATCAGGGTTCAGATGAAGACAGGATGAAAAATAACTATAGCTGATGAGATACTCACTGTTTTAGTAATAGGTCCTGAAATAGTCACAGGCTGATATATCCCCTTACCTACTAAGTCACTGATCTGCAGAATCACATTATTCCCTGTATTGCTTTAGTAGTTTTATATCTGAGTTTTCTGACTGAAAAAGAGTTAGAGTTTGGAACAGCTGAAGTATCAGTTTATCCTGATGGTCACTTTATAAATATTTCTACTATGTATAGTATTTCTGCATTTCTAATAATTCTACAAATATTAACCATTAGAAGTTTGAGGCACTTCTAAGGAAGTTGCAATGTTCACAAATAATTTTTTCAGCTGTACAGCAAATCTTTGTGAATTTATATTGTTGTAATTACTGTAACAGACATTTAACAGAGAGATAATCTACTTTCAAAACCATGTGTTTATTTCATCTCCCAAAGCATGAGAAAATTTTCCAATTTCAAATTGACAAGGCAATGTATATCCCACCTTTCCTTAATTAATTCTTCAGTAGAACAGGGATGATTTAACATTTTACAACAGTTCTACATGAATTGCTTCAACCTGAGTTCATCCCACCGGCAATGGTTCTCCACGACCTACTGCACGGTGGGTCACTCTCCCACAAGGTGCAGCCTTTCAGGCTGCTCCGATATGGGTTCCTTACAGGGTCACAATTCCTACCAGGAAACCTGTGCCGGTGTAGGCTCCTCTCTCCGTGGGTCCAGAGGTCCCTGCCAGGATCCTTCTCCAGCACAGACCTTCCACAGGATCACAGATTCCTCTCAGGCATCCACCTGCTTCAGTGTGGGGCTCCTCCAGGGGCTGCAGGTGGATCTCTGCATCCCAGTGATCCTTCATGGGCTGCAGGGGCACAGCTGCCTCACCATGGGCTGCCCCATGGGCTGCAGGGGAATCTCAGCTCCAGTGCCTGAAGCACCTCCTCCCTTCCTTCTCCAGTGACCTTGGTGTCTGCAGAGTTATTTTTCCCATATATTCTCACTCTGTTCTTCTCTGGCTGCAATTACATAATCTGTGCAATACGTTTTATAAAATTTTTTTATTTCCTTCTTAAACATGTTATCACAGACATTACCATAATTTCTTAGTGTTCCAACCTTGGCCAGTGACATGTCCATCTTTGAGCTGGCTGGCATTGGCTTTGCTGGGCATGGAGGAAGCTTCTGGCACCTTCTCACAGAGGCCACCCCTATAGCACCCAGGCTACCAAAACTTGGTTATGTGTCCTGGGTTTGCCTTAATTGAATTGTTTGGTATGGAAGGAAAGGGTCAGAGAATTCACGAAACACAGCACACCATTAAATACAAGGATGAAAGTCTTAAATTTACCTGTAAATCCACTTCCTTTCTCTAAAATGTTGGTAAGATCTCATTTCTTTTTGCATTGTTTTCAAGATGTTGCTTTAAAAATGGTGCCATGATGTTTACTCTGTTTTCTCACTAGGAGTGATACTAGGAGACCTCATTTTCCTACTGTGGGAAATTGACTGTACATATATATTTTCTCTTCAAACTTTGCCCTAGCTACAGGTCTAGAGAATCTTGCAAATGAGGATATTCACTAACTCTTCTGCTTCAGCTGTGAGCGTGTAAAGAAAATAATTTAATGGTCAGTGGCAAAAGTGAGTAGCTGATGTTTAGTTGGGCTGTTTGCCTGGACCCAACAAACCTGGATCGTCTTTGCCATGTTGGCTTCCTGATTTTTCATTTGGGTTTGATTTGAATGTCCTGCAGGGAGACTACAATTACAGTTGTCCCCACTTCTCCTGACTTCACTGTATTTCCCAGACTTTCCTTTGGCAGGAGAGGGAGAGAATTCTTCCCATTGAGACATGGAGCTTTCCTGGGAATATGGAGCTTGTGGGATATAAAGTCTTGATCTACAGTTTCTAAAGTATTCTCCAGAAGGCAAACTTGTTAGACATTGAAGAATTAAAAAGGCTTATTGATACACTTGGGGGCACTTTCAACTAAAAATGAGCGATACAGTGATATCTACTTGCATACATACATGTACAATCTGGTGTACTAGCGTTTCTCTCAGTAAGGCTATGTGCTTAACTTCATCATGCCTTAACTTCATCATAAGTCATTATAATATTTGTTTTATGGTATTAGCCTTTAGATTTCAATACTGTAATATTTGAGTTTCCTTCTTGAAAGGATTATCAGGCCATGATGTTCCCAGCACACAGACATATGCTAAGATTATCTAACATTGAAGTTATAAGAAGATGCAAAGAAACAGCTGCTTTACAGGCACCCAAACCATGAAAGAATTTTCTAATTTATGAACCTGCTTTTTTTTGCTGTACTGTCTTAGTAAATTTATAGTATTGTGCAAGTGTTATATGATGCTTCATATTTTATAAAGTAAAGCAATAGCAGTCATTTTATGCCATCTTTTTGTTGTTTGAGACCGTTTAGGGAGCAAGACCACCTTCAAATATAAGAAGTGTACATTTTATAAAAAGAGCAATAAATAATGTTATTTAAAAAATGCTCAATTATTCTCAGATTGAAACATCAATCTGTGTAGTTTTTTGTTTAGTAGGTGAAACCTCTATAGCACTTAATACTCCTTAAAAGAGGAGAAAACAAAAAAATTTGTCATACACATGTATGACAAGTCTTTTTTTGTTTTGTCCTCTTTTTCATAGGAACAATTTCAATCTCTAGCTATGTACCTTAGAAAAATGTTTTCTTCTCCCAATGATTTTTCATACTACTTTTGTTTCAAGTCCATAAAGCATTGTTGCAACTTGTGACTTTCCTGTGCAGAAGTTCCTTGCTTCATTGGCAGGTTTCTGCTGTAAATCACTTCCATCTGAATGGATGGTCCCCAAAGTAATTTTGCTTAGATTTGTTTAGAGGCATCTGACTGGAATGATTTTCAGTTTTCATAAAAGCAGGAATCCATTGCCACTACTGCCATTATTTGCTATATAGATATCCAACATAAATACACTGATGATACAGAGGGCTCCAGGGACCATTCTGAAGATTGAATAGTCTGAATGAAAAACAAGTTTAGGGTTTGCAGTTGTTTTTTTTTGCTATCTCTGTGACTAGTCTTAAAATTTAATTTGAACGCTTTGGGAAACTATGTTTCATTGTCATCTCTCATTCAAAAAACATAAACCCAAAGTTTAGGGTAATCCTTTAGATAATCCTGTATAGTCTTTATGTAGTTACTATACAGGCTTTAATAAAAGTTGCAGAAGATTGAAAGTGAAAAGTTAGGATACACTGGGAATGCAGCAGATATCTATGCAAGCTTAACACTTTAAATTTGATAGGAAAATTTTATTAAATATATTAAAGCTTTCTGTTGAAACTTTAGTTGAAGAATTTTCCAAGAGAACAGCTGATACAAAAATGTCATCCTTAGCAAATTAGCTTATATTTTGGTGAGGTATCTTTTTGAACAAACTGCATAACTTAAATGAAATAAAATATTTCAATTTTCCATTTGAAATTACTTTTGGCAGCTGCAAAAAATGATCATTTTACAAGAATGAAAATGGACGTTTTATTCACTGAAGGTTTTTTAAATGTATCTTCCAGCATAAAGATCTTAATAACTTTTTTTCAAAATTAGAATGGAACAACTTTGATACAGGAAGCTCTTTGAAAACCAGAATTTTTGATCTCCTTAATTTGGTTAGGAAGTCTTAATTATTTTAAAGTTTTATCCAAAGCATTACAAAATATCACTTTCAGGGATAAGGAAATCTAAAAGATATCTTCTCATATCCTACTTCATTCTTGCTTCATATAGGAAATGTAAGACACTAATTTCATTAAAATTACATAATATTCAGAGAGATAAAGTGTGTAAATCCATATAGCCTAAATTTCACAACTCCAAAATAGTTTTGTGGTAGATCCAGTGATTTCAAACCCCTTCCAGCAATTCTTCATCCCAATCAACATGACTGTTGGTTTCCTTTTAATTGCAGGGTACTAGAACTTTGAGATTTCTCCTCTGTTAATAATCCTTCACTTCTGTAATGAAAAACTGATCTTTGCCTCAAACAGCATAACAGAGTCACATAAATATAGTGCAAGAACTGCTGAAGGGGGATGCAGAGAAGCCCTGAGATCACACTGCTCAGCACAGTCTTTAGAATCATCCTGGGGTAACCACAGCTGTAGAATATGATCACTTTGTCAAAGCACTGCTTCAAGGAGAGGAGCAATAAAAGGAGAAAACAAAACATTTTAAGCTGGCATATCTTAGATAAAGCATATAGCAGGATGAAAACAGAAATCTGGTCATAAATTCCATGGTGTGGTAAAATTCACTGTGTTGGAAATGTTTGTGTTTTCCTACAGTTTTTGATTATCTTGTAACAAAATGAGGCTCTTTCTGTGGCATTCCAGTACAGTAAAATTAAACTAATACAAAGCACTATTACACTAGATTTGCTTTCAAGTATTATCCAAGTTTTGTTTGTTTGGTTGGTTGGTTGGTTGGTTGGTTGGCTGTGTTTTTTCAATATTTTCTTAGTACAAAAATAAATTTCAGGTAGTTCAATTATAGCAAAAGGGAAATTTTCTAGGTTGGGGTTTTAATGTCATAAACCTTAAAACTTTCCTGGATGACTGAAATAGTATAGTATGGGATTTCTTGGACACGTAACTTCTACAGGAAATAGTTATTTCTTTGACATAAATGGCAAATAAGAGCATGAGTTTTGCTATATTATGCAGTTTAGATGCTTGCAAGTGTAAACAGGCATAGGAAAATTTATAAAAGAGGCATTTAGTCATGCAGGAAAGTTTAATGATTAGAAATGTTTTGAGTGTCTGAAGCATCAGAATAAATATATTTCAGAACTAAGCATCCAAGCTTCACTGAACTTTTGCTCCACAATTTAGGTTCTTTTAGGTCTGTGCATATGAGAAATGTCCGTGGGAACTGAAAGGTTTCCTTTCATCCAATAAATCTTGGTAAAATTATAGCCTGTGTCTACCATGTGATTGTTGATTTAATTGATCAGCAGGGATGATGGCTCGCCCATCTTTCCCATGACTGCTGTTCAAAGCTGGGTGTGAGACAGCAGAAAGGGGATTTAAAAGTTCATTTCTGACTGTTGTGACATGAGTGGTTTATAACCATGAGTATTTCAATGATTCAGTTTCTGGTGAAGTCACCTAAATAAACAGTTGCATTGGCAAAGTAAGAAGAGATGGGCTGAAGGCAAGAAAAGAAATGGGAGTGAGCATTTGGGAGTGGTTGCCAAACCTGCTTTTTCATAGAACAGAAAGTTCATGTAGCAGCTTGAGTTTTTCAGTACTCACAGGACTCAATAAAGTTTTTCTTTTGTGAAAAGAAAACATGTGAAAGAAAATAGCCTGGAAATGAGAAGACTCCAGGATGATCTAATTTCAGGGTTTTAGTACCTGAAGAGAGCCTACAAGAGGGCCGGAGAGTTGTTTTTATACAAGAGCATGTAGTGACAGGACAAGAGGGAATGGCTTCAAACTGAGAATAGGTTTAGGTTAGATATTAGGAAGAAATTCTTTACTGTGAGGGTGGTGAGGCACTGGAACAGGTTACCCAGACAAGCTGTGGGTGCTCCATTCCTGGAAGAGTTCATGGACATGTTGGATGGAGCTCTGAATAATCTGGTCAAGAGGAAACTGTTCACACCCATAGTAGAAGGATTGGATCGAGATGATTTTAAAGTCCATTCCAACCTGGGCTATTCTATGATTCTATGTCTGGTATGAAAAATAGGCCTTACAGCTAGAATTTAGATATTGGACTTGAAAGTAAATTACTAGCACGTGAATTAATATGAGTACTTGGCAATGAAAATAAAATACCTTTCATGTTTTCAAAGAAAAATCTGCATATTTCAATGGAGTCTAGAAACTCATTCTAGATGGGTTTCTTTAATTTCTTTTTTTCTTTTTGTATACATTTTTGTCCCAGGTGGTCTGAGCTCTACCCACTGTAAAATCTACATCAAACTTCAATTTTATTAAAAATTGCAACCAACAAACCAATAAAAACTAAAACCAACCAACCAAAAAATCCAAAGAAACCCCACAACCCACTGTGTAATCTTTGTTTCTTTTTTTTTTTGTCGCTATTACTTTCCAGAATTGAGAGCAGCTCTAATCCAATCACTGTACTACCAGCAAGCATCTTAAGCTACATATTTCTGTTTGATATTTCTATCAGCTTTATTACTGGGGGCCCTTTAGAACTGAATAGACTGTGACTCATTTGGTGCTGTATAACATCAATGAGAACATGTTCATCATTAGTCTGAAAGAAACTTTTAGGGATGATTCCTTGAAGATATCCCAGTATCTTTAAGGTATGCAAATACTCTTTCTTCCTTTCATTCCTTATTTCCTTTGACTCCTTTCTTCCTTTCTTCCTTTCTTCCTTTCTTCCTTTCTTCCTTTCTTCCTTTCTTCCTTTCTTCCTTTCTTCCTTTCTTCCTTTCTTCCTTTCTTCCTTTCTTCCTTTCCTTTCTTCCTTTCTTCCTTTCTTCCTTTCTTTCTTTCTTCCTTTCTTCCTTCTCCTTCCCTTCCCTTCCCTTCCCTTCCCTTCCCTTCCCTTCCCTTCCCTTCCCTTCCCTTCCCTTCCCTTCCCTTCCCTTCCCTTCCCTTCCCTTCCCTTCCCTTCCCTTCCCTTCCTTCCCCTTCCCTTCCCTTCCCTTCTTTGCCTTTCCAAAAACCCTAAATTACTATTGGATAAGTAAAATTAGAAATAAACTACTTTGTAAGTAAAGGTAAGTACAATATAACAGAAGGCAAATTCAAGACCGTAGGACAAAAAACAAAGGAAAAACACCCTGCTAAAATAACTCCACTCCCTCCTGAGAGGAAATGTTTGCTCTGAGGAAAGGAGGTTTCTAATAAGAGGCCTAATTTTAGAAAGATAGTTTTTGTGCAAAGAGGGCTAGGTTTGTTTATTGATAATTTTCTGTTTTGACTGTGCCTGAAGCCAAACTGCACATACCATATGCTAGCATATGCTAGTTGTAAAATGATGTGTGGTATATTCTGGTAGTGAAAAGGCTTTATTCCACACCAATTAGGCATGCCTGCTTAAAGATATGCATGCAGTAAAAGTAATAATTGGGTTCACAACAAAGACTGCTGTGATCATGTAAATCAGACACCTGAAGTTCAAGGAGCTACTACTTAGAGAAAAGAGGTGGAGGAATCAAAGAAAACCTGTTATAATGGAACAGTAATTATATTGCATCTCTGTGATCTGGCTAAGACATGGTATCAGGATAAGGTAGCAAAATGTCATACATGCTATGGGATGGAATATGCAGTTGAAAATTAAAAGGAGGAAAAAAAGATATGTACTGAATATTTGACCTGGAAATGTATGAAAGCAGAGGGTTTAAAGAGAAATAAATGCTGAAACATCTGCTGTCTTTGTAATTTAGTAGATACTTTTGTTTGGCAGATCATTCAAATTCTTTTTGATTATTTTAGTCTTCTCTAATGTACAGCAGTAGCTGAAATGGTGAATAAATGTTTGCAAAATGTCAGCTAGTTTTTCTATTTAAAAGAAGAATCCTTTTATGTTTCCTCAGCAGCTGCTACATTTAATAACTCTACCAGATGTCACATTTAAATTGTGTTTTGCATTTACGGCTTTGAAAAGCATTGGAACAGAGAGAGCCTTTAGAATTTCAGCAGCTATACCACAGTTTCTTAGAGTTATCCAACTCTGTAATTATAGGAAAAAACCCTTTGATGGTGAAAAAAAAAATGTAAGGCTTAAATAAAATGTAAATATGCATCAGCATACTACAGATAGTTATAAGGTGCGTTTTATCTAGTTGAATATAAGGTGCGTTGAATCTAGTTTTCTAAACAACAGAATTCCCACTTTCTCTGGAACTTTGGTAATGACAGCAAGGCGAAATAATATAAAAAAAAAAGCTGGTATAAAAGATTGGTAGTATTCAGAGGATTTTGCTATGAAAAGGCATCACTTGCAAAGTCAATCTCAGCTGGCTATCATTTAAAGACCCACTGGATACAATGGAAAATTATCAGAATGCCACCTCATCCCACTGAATTTCACTAAATAAAGTCACTGGACTTCAAACTCTTTAGCAAATACCATGAAAAAAGTCGAATTCTTAATTTTGATTTGAGACATTTTGTACTGGGGTTTTTTTGGTTAATTGTATACATTCACACATATTAAAAAAGACACACATATTAAAAAATACACATTCAATCCTGAAATTACTCATTTTTGTCACATATCAATATACTGTTGAAATATTTTATGACTGTTTGTGGGTATCTTTTGTGATGGTGAGTTTTTTGCTGTGTGGTTTTTTGTGTGTTTTTTTGTTTGTTTTTCCTTTGTTTGTTTTTGTTTGTTTTGGGTTTT
Source organism: Zonotrichia leucophrys gambelii (assembly GCF_028769735.1). NCBI lineage: Eukaryota > Metazoa > Chordata > Aves > Passeriformes > Passerellidae > Zonotrichia > Zonotrichia leucophrys. The sequence continues at coordinate 97,758,437 of NC_088171.1, forward strand.
GTTTTGGGTTTTGATTGGTTTTGGGTTTTTTTGTTTGTTTTTTTTGTATTTACCATTCATTTGATTTGTAAGGCACCACCTGTCAACATCAGGTATTGAAACCTCATTAGAGTTACAATAGACTTGCACTGTGCTAGCATTTAAAAAAATTATAGGCAGCAATTTCATCTCAGCAATAAACTCAAAGCAGCAATTTGTTCTCTGCTAGAGAGTGATTGAATCCTAAAATGTCTCTGATAACATCATGCATATATGACTTTGTGTTAGTCTTCTCTTTGTAATAATAGGGCAAGCAAAACTATGAGGTAAAAAGATAACTTTTCCAATTTCTAATTTTAAAGCAGTAAAGGAAATATTTTACTGGATATTAAAATACTTTTGATTAAAGTATTTTTGGTGGCAGAGAATAATCCTTGTTGGGAGAAAATGAATGCTATGTCCAAGATGATAACAGAAATTTGGTATCAAGATGGAAGTACCTGTTAGTTATTATACTTTTTGTACAATTTCAGTTTTAGTTACATGTGTCCCTTCAGGGACTATTACAGGAAAGACTTTAAGAGGGAGAAAAGAAATAGTATGAATTCAAGTATACTTAATTTGACCTCTGATTTTTGATTTCTTCTATTCTTTCTTTATGCATTCCATTTTTCTTCAAAGTAGTGGTACTCCATGGTTGGTGATGGGAACACTTCTCCAAGTGTGAAAGAAGGGTAGTGCAATGCTAGAAGTGAAATGTTCACTATTTATTGAATGTGGGTCCCAAGCTGATGCTAATCTTTGTTTGAGATTTCATTGTGATAGAAAGATGAGGTTCATTTCTCTCAGCCTGGCTGTTTGTTATCTCCTGTCACACTCTACTGGCTGAGTGAACAAGGTGAACCTACTGAAAGCTTTCTATATCTATTAATATACATAAAGTATATGAATATGGCCATTTTACATGTGTGTGTGTGTGTTGGATTACAATTGAATGAGGAACCTCATCCCATCTACACTTGTGATGTCGCAGTCCCCACTGCTGAAGCAAAGGAGGGTGGCCCGTCCTTCAGGTCCTCTTGAGTGATCTGCAATCAGTGTTGGCCAACAGCACGACTGTACCACAGGGGGAAAGAAGATGGCTATGAAGAGAAGTGAGAAAAATGTTCATTTTGTTTCTCAGCACTATAAATGTGCTCTGTGCCAGAGCAGAGACAAGTGCTAGGTCTCTAATCCGTGCTCTGAATAAGGTGTCTGAAAGACTTCTTTGTGGATGTCCATTAAAGTGCCAAGCTCTGAATAGATGTCTAATTCAGTCTATGGAGTTCAGAGTCCAGAATTACCATTTAATATTTAAAATACATCAAATGATACACCTGAAGCATGAAATTCTGGTTGCATTTTACTTGAACTTTACCACTACCTTCAGCAAAGAAAGGGTATTGCCCTGGTCTTTTGTTTTTAAACTGTCTCTTGTTTATTGGAAGAAACAAAATATACCATGAGACAGTATCTATCTGTAAGATTGGTCAGAAGGGACAAGACTGTCTCTGGTTATTTTGAAGACCAGAACCTCTTGAATTTTCCACGGAATTTCAGAGCTGGGAGATAATTTCTAGGTTGTTTGTTTTGTTTATTTCTCTCTGGTTAAATAGATATTTACTAATTTCTAGGTTGTTTGTTTTGTTTATTTCTCTCTGGTTAAATAGATATTTACTTTGCAGAGGTACAGCTCTGGGCTTTATATATCTTAAGTTAGAGGAGAGTAATTCACTCAATACAAATAAAAGCTATCATTTCATGCAGTATGAAATGTTTAAAATGTGTTCATAAATTTTGAAGCATTGTAATATATTTAAATTTAGGATGACTGTTCAAAATGTTTATATTGAGAAACAAGCCCCTCCTCCCCCAATCACCTTTATTTTCTCCTCAGAAGTAATAAAAATAAAAATTCATTTACAATTCATATATATTTGAATGTCTTTTAAAGTACATGTTTTTACACTTGTGGAAAAAAAATATGAACACATTTTTCTCCAGCTGGAGTTTATGGTTTTTAACACTTCTCCACATGGTGGACAAAAAGAACTTGTTTTAAGACTACTGCTTCTAGTTTTTAATTTCTCCTGTTAAGATGCTATTTTGCTGTTACCTGAGAAGCTGTATATGTGCATCAAAAATGTGCTGGAAGAAAACAAGTATAGACTGGATACGGAAAAATGCATTTAATCAAATCAGTTAGTCTGATATGTATGAGCACCAAGCTAGTCAGGTTCTTGCAGCTGCCATGGTTTTGGAATACATTAGACAATATGAAATCTTACAAACTTTGAGACTTCAGAACATTTTTCCATAATAGAGTATTGAAATATTAATTTTCAGTCATATACTTCATTCTGTAATTTCAGGATTTATCTGAAAACAAATTAAAAAATCAGTAGCCTATGCACTTAGCTGGGTTTTTTGATCCTAAGAAATGTTGGATAACCACTTTAAATATTCCACTTCTAATAAGAGAGTAGGCAATGTATTGTATTTAGTAGCATGTGAAGAAAATAATAGTTTTATTTTGTTTACTGCAAATGAAAGTGTTAACATTGGAGTCTTGGAGGTATTTTACTTGACAAAGGATGTAGTTCATTCTTTAAAGTACAATATTAACATTAATTTCAAAGAAATTTTCTTTTGCTAAAGCTGTGATTTTTCCCTAGCTATGTTCCAGTTGATGGAAAGATATTGCTTTATACATATTCCAAAGACCTTCTGAAGAGTCATAAAAAGTATTTTATACTCAAAGTACAAGCCAAGACAGAATGATCCCATCTGTGTTCTTCCTCTGTGCATGGAAAAAGTAAAAATTACTGGAAGAAATGGTGTTGGAGAAAAATCTGGGAAACTGAATTCTTCAAAATGTACAGCACAGAAAAAAATGCAAGGCAGGACCCTTATGATGTTTCTGTGTGTTCTGTTGTCTTTCAATATTCACAGATTAAGTCTGGGCTTCTCCAATCTCTTAAGGGTAAAAATTAACCATATACAGATTTTTTCCAGCTACATCTCTACCCATGCAGAGTGCCACTCTCTGAGGGCTAAACCACACAGGGGGAATAGCAACAGCTCTTGCTTATTACTGAGTGATCAGTAATAAATAACTATAGATGTCTCTGAAAAAGTTAACATTGTGAAAGTCCATCAGGAAAGTCCTTCTCCTTCTTCTTCTGCTGTTATTTTTACTAGAGACAATAGTGTATTCAGACTTGTCTGGGATTTTTGTAAATTATTATTTTGGTGCCTAGCTTCACTTTAAGTTTGGTTTGGTTGGCTGTATCCTTAACAAGAAAAATTAAGTCATATGAACAACAGTACATGCTTAAGGAGATAAATAAGCACATACATGTGAATTGAAGAGAAGAAACAAATATTCATTGGATATTCATAGCTGCACACACTAGCAAGGTGCTCCAGTCGTGCACAGATCAGCACTGCTGCAATACTCCAAGAAACATAGACTTCATGTTATACAAGCCACAGTTTCTAGAAAGAAATCTCATAATCTGCTCCCAATAGCCAGCCATGCTATTACCCTTAGAATTTTCCTTGTTTTTATGATAGTCATGGGAAGTATCCTGTGTATCTGAGTCATACAGTCTCTAAAACTGCCGGTTGTAGCAAGTCTATCAAGAACTTCTGAGCCACCAAACAATGCAGTACTGCTCAATAGGTCAGGTGGGGTTTGCAATCCAACAAGCTGCTTAAAATGAAGGATTGTGTCTGGGGAGCTGTCATTGTAACAGAATCTGAACTATTACACACAACTCCTCAACATATGCATAGAACATAGGTCATAAATTTATATGTAACCTAGAGAATGAAGGATGTATTTTATTGGATGCATTTTCTATAATTTTAGTAGTTGATTTAAATTTTGTTTATTTTTCAGACTGCTCACCATGTGCTGCAACTACACAGATAATAAAACAGACACCATATTCTATATATGTACTTCTTTGGATTTAACTGCTTTGATAGATATTTTTTAGGAGCTTGGACTTAACATTGTTTGGCTTTCAGTATCTATCTTTTTTCCACACATAGCAAAGTTAGAGGATTTTGTTTTTTTCTATTTGGCGTTTTCATAATTCTATGTCTTTAATTGCTCTTATAGTGTGCACAAAATTCAAAACCACATGGAACACATCATACAGAGTTTCTACAAATTGCTTAGGAGAGCTGCAGAAACTTCTAATATTCACTTCCTCGATGCTAGTGCTTATGATTACAGAAAAGCCAGAAACCTCAAAAGTACCGTGGAGAGAACAAGAAAGTAGCTGAGCTTTTAAAAGAAAAAAAAAAAAAAAAAAAAAGGAAAGATGTATTAGTGGTAAATGGACAGCAGTTCAATAATTCTTTTTTTTTTTTGTGATGTCCTCTGCCTAAATGTAGTCATATGTTTTTCTCTCTTGGCTTGTAGCTGAGAAATGAGCTTTCGGGATGGGAATGTGCTTAGGCAGTGCATATCGCAACACACTTTGTATTCACAAAGGGAACTACTGCTGCCAAGAAATCAGTATAGCTTTAAGACCTGGATGGTGAAATAAATCAACATATTATTGCATATACAAACAGAAGAAAAGGGTCAGCAAAAACTAGCATAGGACTTAACATCCCATTTTGTGCTGGTGTTTTGTATCCATGAAAAGAAACCACTTGAAGGTGGCCTCTAGCAAATGTCATATTTATGAGGGCCTTCCTCCTCAGTTTTCAAATGTGTACTAGAACAATGGTGTAAACTGCCTGCCTGCCCTGCTGTTCACTGCAGTGATTGTCCAATCCTGGCATTGATTTCAGTCACTTCCATTTTTGTGCAGTCTGGAAAGGAGATTATGAAATATTCTTGTACAATATTTTAGCCACTTAGGTGTTTGTTTTCTTTTTTAAATAATAGTGACATAGCAAGAAAAACAACAGCAAAGTTAGGAAAACAACCAAATATAATTTTTAATTTTAAAATGAAAAGGGGAGTACAAAACAGAATTTTCTTTTAAATAAAGATTTTTTTTTCAGAATTAACCAAAACAGGTTGTAGAGCCATAATTAAAGGAGAATGAAAGATATATATGCAAGAAAATAGAAATATCCTTAAAATTAAAAGGTATTCTTTTAAATGATGTTATTCATAAAAATGTATTCCAAGTATTATCTGAAGAGAAGCTATTCTGGAAGAGTCAGGAACCTTAGTTACATGGGTGTTCGTCTCATGGAAGATTTGAAGGTAATGATAGCATCTGTGATGTAAATTAAATCAGGGTAAATTAAATTAGGGTTTTAGTGTCCCATTTAGCAAACTACAAGAAAAAAATCCTCAGACAGACACGGTCTTCCCTTGTGATAATGGTTCTTAGTGATGGCATATTTTATAAATAGTGCCCTGAACACTCAATGAATCTTTGAGTTGCCTTTCATTCTCTGTATTTTTAAATGTTTGTCCACCAGTAATACAGATAAATAGAATTAATATTAAAACTCAATTGAAGCAGAGGAAGACTTCCCTTTTCAATTTAGAAGCCTTTCAAAAATTTTCATAACACCCGTTCCACATTAAACACATTTGAAATTGGTCAACACAGCTCCATACTGAGCTAATCCGTGTAACATTTTCATTCATATTTTGTCTGCTTTATATGTATTTAAAACACTGGGGATTTTGTGGTTGAACATTCCCAGACCATCTCTGCAGTAGTTCTTTAATTTTTCACTTCTGTAATCCATTTTCTGAAATTTGCATCTGGTTCCATCTGTCACTGTTGGCAATTGAAGTTCTGTTGCAAGAAAGTACATTACAAATGATATTCTGACTGTCATTACAGTATTTCCATTTGATTTTTAGAGACAAACTTTTAATTTAAGTAATATTATAAAAAATATCCCCTTTCTCCTTTGGATAATGGTGGACTTCCCATAATTTTTGAGTTTGGTAAATAAACAACTTGGCTATTCCCAGTGCCTATTGTGATAGATATTCTGTATTGCAGCTGTATTGTTGTTTTTAATTAGTAACTAATTTAGCAACATCACTGTAATTTTGCATGGTAATTTTTACCATTAACGTTAGGGAGTTATTATATTGCAAATTTTCATTTAGATAAAATATGTACAATTACATCTTTACCAGATGAGAAATATCCTGTAATTGTATTCCTGAACTGAAAAATGAGTGGCAGATGCTATGGTAACTGTAGTTTAATTAAAGTTTTTAGTAGCAATGGTGCTGTAGGCGTAGCAATGAAATACAACCAGGCTTTTGAGAAGCCTAGCAAAAATCTCTGCTTCTTTGTGTCTACTTTAACCAGTAATGGCATCACCATTTAAGTTGTTACAGAAATAGGACCCATCTCTATTTTAGTTTATAGTCTTATTTCTGTATTAATGGAGGTATTTAATCTAATAAAATCCCAATTAATATAGAAATAACTACATTTGTATTTAATGTTGAGCACTTTGGGGCAGGGTTTGAGGTAAATGAATTGAATTCTTGGGAGTTCATTTTTCTGCCTAGATCATTCTTAGGCAGAAGCTTCTGGAGAAATTTTTTTTTGGGAATTTGCATAGAAGAATTGGAAACTCCAATTTAGTGATCACATCTAATACAAAGAATTATTGATATTAATTTATTTTGTTCTTGAAGTGATTTTTTTCCCCTTTGTTCCCTGAGCATCTTGTAGCAGATTTTTACTATTCAGGTACTACTAATAATGGACAAATGTCCTCAGTATTTTGAAGGCATCCAAGGAGCAAATCACCCCTCCAGCCTCTCCTTCTGTGACAGTGAAATAGTGTTTCATCCCAGCCATTCTTCTCTCACAAGCTTCATTACAAGGTGTAAAACACCTTGACACCTTAACGGATGTTTAAAAAAATGTTAAGATAAAGGTGAAATATTCCAAATGTTTGACACTGTTGCCTTGTTATGGCTGATCAAAAAAAGGATCACACTTCCTGACTGGATTTATGTCTTATTTCTTTTCTATCTGCATTCCAACTTGATCGTAACTCAGTTGTAAATTCAAATTCACCTTTAATTCACCCCTCTACAAACATTTGTCTCAGACAACTTGGACACTTGACTGATTATGCTTTGAATTGTACAGTTACCTTATGCCTTGAATAAGTTTATTTAATTCAGGTTAATTTATCTTTTACATTTTGTGTTGTCACTTCATTTTCCTTCCTTTACTTTTCCCAGGTGTTTTATTAACTTTATTCCATTGCTCCCCAAACCTCAAAACAAATGCACAGTGCTGAATGTGTTACAAATTCAATAATGTAGACTGAAGTGGCATAAATCAAGCAGTAAATGAACAGATTATCTCTCTTTCCTAGGAGAAAAAAATACATTATCAACTATAGGAAATAGATAGTTCTCCTAACAACTAATACCTAATCTCCTAATAGCTCTCTTCTGTATTAGGGGAGAAAAATATGGAAAAAAACCCTAAAAATATGCACAAAATCCCCACCCTACCAAATAATGAACTTAATTTTTTTACCATTGTTACAGAAATGTCACATTTTATGGTGTGGTGTTACATGGTGTGTCCCATGGCGCAATGCCATAGTTAAATAAGGACTTGAACAAAAGTGAAGTGTCTTTTCCAGATGGTATCTACCACCCTGTCCTAATCTTATACCTAGCAGGTGTTTCCCATAAATGTGTAAGGAATATGGACTTGCCCATGTCTCTTTTTCAGACAGACACATACAAAAGAATGATTAAACTTGGAGCATTTTTATCACTTTATCACACAGTGTTACAGCTGCTTCAGTGTTGAGCGAAGAATGTATTTTAGAAAACTTCTGCATCTGCATTGTCTCTGAATAATGTGAACAATCTGTAGGAAACTGGTGAAGAGAGAAAATATTTCTGTTTCAATTGGAGTGGGCAGCAAAGAATACAGCTCTAAGCTGGTGTGGTGCAGTGTTTTTTGGTGTTTTTTTTCTGTATTTGTAAGAGTTTATGTTTTAATTAGATTTTATTTCTGTCATCATGTTTGGAGATGTATGCTAGTGGAATGGTCACAAAGTGAGGTTCCTTAAAAAAAGAATTTAACCTAGAATATGATTCTTGTGTTCAAATTATTTACCCTGGCATTACTTGGTTTAGAGTTATATTACTTCTTAGCATCAAAGTAAAAATTGTTTTCCATAATATGCCCCCCATTCTGTAAATCACTAATTTTTTGCACCAGGTGCACTTCTGACTGGATTAATTTGCAATCAGTGCTGATCATTCAACCCACAGTTATCTGTCATTATCAGAAGTTAAATCTGATGATGTACTCAGAAAGGCTTTGACCAGTGTTTTCATTGCCTCCTTAGATTACATCTGAGACAGCTTTTATGATGTATCTTTTCTTTTGGCCACACATGGCTCCCTTAATATTTTTTCAACTCAAATAGCACATATCCTGCTTCTGTGTTGAAGGTTTGCAGCTTAGAGCCCAGCAGGAGCAGATATTTCTCCTTTTAACCAAATTGGAGGTTTCGATTGCCTCTGAGTCGAGTTTGGTAGAGTTTAGCAGCTCAAGTACCTGCTGAAAAGGCAGACGTGCCAAGCATTCACTAAACTGAAAAATGTGCCTTGCTGTTTGTAAAGGAGTGAGGAAAGGCATCATAACCTTCAAACTGAGGAAATGGAAAGAGGAAAACAGTGCTGGCAGCTCACCTAGACTTTCTTAACGGGTCAGTGTCACTCATTGGAGGCAGAGATCTCTGCTGCAACAAGTTTTCTGACACAAGTGCAGAAAACAGTTCTGCCCTTCTGCAGGATGTTTCATGTGTCCTCATCAGCATTTCAGGAGAGCCAGAGGTGTCAACAAAGCTGTTGTCTGTGACCAAAGGTTTTGTATTCACAAGTCTAAAAAGAAAAACTTTAAGAAAACCTTTCGATAACATTGCTTGACATGCAAGAAACCCTCTTTTGTTAGAGTTTATCTGCAAAGTGCTGCTTCTGAGTATGCTTGTCTTATGTTCCATGAGTCAGATAATCTCTTGAGTAACTTCAATGATAATAAAATCAGTAAGACGTTAAGGATGAATTTAACCCAGAACAGCACAGAGCAGCCTGTCCTGAAACTGCATTCTCTAATTATGTTTTGCTTTCCTTGTATGGGTGTTGCTCAGTAAGCAGTTTATAAGATAACATGATCTTGCAGATCTGGGTATTTCAAAGCCCTTTTCATTTGCACATCATAGATGAATATGCAGTCAAAATATCAGATGAACATTGAAAGAAAACTGTGTATTTTTTGTGTATTTTTCTAAAAAACATAAAACATGGAAATATAAAGGTTTTATTAGATTGGAACACAATGTAGTTACTAAGTATTAGTCTAATGATTATATTTAAATCAATCCAAATGTGACAGTACATTACAAGGCTAATCTAATTTTTACACTGCTGCATGCTGGAGGTGATCAGGATATCTCTAAAGCAGTTACTAATTCCCCAATTTATTTTGTTTCAGGTTTGTTTTGCTTGTTAATGTGTTGGTTTTTTTTTTTTTTGAGATGAGAAAGGCATTGGCTTTATGTTTTCTGCACAAAGAATAAGAAAAATAAACATCAGAAGAAAAAGAATATCTCAGTATAAACACTTAAAACTTTCTCAGGTCTCATATTCAATCCACCCTGAAAGGTGATACAATAGAAGGGGGGGTGAATATGCATATATTTTATTGTAAGGTTGTTTAATAAGATTGTTAATCCACTCCCTCTATTAGTCACACCTCCCTCCATCTCTGATGGGAGGGGTATTTCAGTGTTGATGCAGAAATGGATGCTGCTGGTGTATGTGAAAAGACACTTCTTGTCTATCAGATCACTGTTTCTGTTTCACAATCAGCATCAGGTTCTTCTCTGAAATATTTATGTCTCTTTATCCTTCCATGCAGTGCTTTTATAAAAGTTATTCTCTACTCGACCATTGGGCAATATTGTATTTAAAATAAAAGCTTTGATTAGTATTGGCATTATTTTTTCTTAGTTTTATAAATTGAATGTACCATATTTCCAGTATTATTTTACCATTAAATGAACTACACTTTCATTTTCATACAGTTGGATCCAAAAATATCTATCTGCAATGTCTTTGGTAGCCCATTTCTGCCTCTTGACCAGTTGCTGCTTCCTTTTCTGTTCAACTTCCAGGTTTGATTCCCTCTTCTTTAGGACTGAGTTTTCATTGCTGTCTTTTACTCAGGAGTTTCAAATTCCTATTCACCAAATAGGCTTGTTAATGGTTTATCCCAGGATTCTTCAAACACAAATCTTTATGGATCTTTGTATGTGTCTCATCACTTTCTGTGCCTTAGCTCTGCTCTGCCCAGATCAGACACATTTTGTGCTGTATCCTGGCAGCTTGAATCAGGTCTGGATTTAGTTTAGCAAAAAATTTAGTTGCAGATGGGTGTTGAAAGGCATCCATTCTGCTTATTTTTCTTACTCTGAGAGAAAGATATTTGATCTACTGGTGGAACAGGTGATAGGAATTGCTTTCCAAGATTCCCCAGCTGGTGTTCCGGACGGCTCTTTTTTTTTTGTCACCTTTCTCACACCAATATTTGAAGTTACTGAAAGCTAAGGGGATGCACAGAATATAGTAAAAAAAAAAAAAAAGTACTGTTTTCATATATCATTGTATCAAACGATTTTGAATGTTTTTATATACCTGAGTGTTAGATATATAGATTGGCTTCTGAGTAGAACAAACGGCTGTGGGGTTTACTGCAATAGTGTTTAATGAGGGGGTGTTGCATGTATAATCTTCCTAACTACTCTCCTTGACTGTGGGGTTCACAGTCAATAATTTGTCTAGTCAAATATCATTTTTACCATTTGGTGAAAGTCTAGAGCCCTATATAAGGCAAACACAAACTTCTATGAACTGTACTCATAAGTTACTCAATTACGTAACCAAAATATATATTATATATTGTTATAGAAGCTTTAACATACAATGATAGATTATTATAGTGTAGCACACAGTTCTGCAGTTACAATGCCCTGTGAACAAAATGTGTCTCTTAAATGGATTTATAAAGTCATTAATATTTTAAGCCATCTGAAACCTTGAAACCTATATGCAAATAAAACCTTACTTTACAGAGTGACCTAGATTTCTGTTTGCATAAAGAAATCAAACACTTTTCCTATTCAGATATTCTTTTGGAGAGCTTGTTTTATCTTTGTTGTTTTGTTTTTTTTTTTTTTTTTACTTCTTCCATTCAACTTGGATGATGCAGGAAATAAGAATTTAAGGAATATGTTGAACTGTTGATGGGATAATTTTTATCTTACTTGCCTGGACAGCATTTAGTAACATAGCATACACTGAACATGGCTGAGAGTGTATCTGCCTTTGTTTTGTTTTTATCCTCATCATACATTTGACCTCTTTCTCTGTTTTGAAGATTTTATGTCACAGCTTTCAGAATTGCAAATTCTTAGTCCTTCATGTAATTAGGAATGTTTTCTCTTATGATAGCATAAATGGGAAATGTAACAAAATCCAGCAGCTTTCCTTTCTGCTTTTAAAATAGAGAAGTTTAACCTAATTTCTTATATCACTTACTTTTTCATCTTTGTGTGTGATTTTATAGGAATCTTTTAATTTCTCTTTTATCAAAATAAATTAGCTTATGCTCTTCTGTATTTGGCATGTCCTCATTCAGCTCAAAATTAATGCTCTGAAGAACTTTAAGTAAAACCATTAGTAAATTCCTCATTAAGGTTATGCTCACATCTAGCAAGCTGGTTGTGTCATGTCTAGCGAAGGCATAAAATATGTAACAAGTTTTTCAGTGAAAATATTTGTCTATAAAATGTAGAGATTCTCAAAATTATGGTGGTTTTTTAAAATTCTGTATATATGTGTTTTGTGAATCAGAATACATTGACCTTTCCAGCATGTTGTGCACATTTCTGCACTTGATATTTGAGCAAAACTAAGAGAGAAGGAAAGAGATATCAAAATTGTCAAGGCACAACAAGTTCCTCTATTTAACAGATTTCTCAAAAAGCCAGTAATAGTAGTTTACATACCTCCTCTGTTTTAAAAACCCAGACCTCAAAATCCAGAGACATTGTGCTATTGTATTCTTTCCTTAAGAGTAAATCTTGCTTTTCATGTTTTAGTTTTCTTTTCTTAGATGAGTGAAAAAAGAATTCAATCCTAAAACATGGGATTGGAAAGGATTTCCCATGAGCTGAAGTGTAGCCATGGGCACTCGTAAGGAGCACCTTGGGTAACACACAGAATTGCTTTATAAACTTCCATTTAGAAGTACAATTTTTTATTGTACTCTTACCATCTCTTCTGTCTTTTGTAAGCCTGTAAGAGGTTTGTTGTCAGTTTAAATTTATTTATGGTCAATCTGTACACATTTGTTTCTGTGCCAGTATTGTTGTCTAGTTAAATAGTTTATCTCCCCTGCAGCCCTTGTGTGTTCTCAGCTGAAGAACTTATAAAACTGTAATCATATTCCCTCTCATTCATCTTTTTGCTGAACTAAGCAAGAGCTTTTAGTACATTGAGAAAGTAGGTTCCGGGCTCTTCTTATCATGATTAACCCTTCACTGTTGCTTAGAAAAAATAATTTATATAACCATATTCAAAGGGTGTTGTTTTGATTTTATTTAACATGATAGAGCAATAATATTGCACAGGATAGTGAACTATGAAAGTGAAAAGTGCATTTGGATTACAGAATCACAGAATGACGAGGTTGGAAGAGACCTTCAAGATCATCAAGTCCAACCTATTCTCTCAACAACTTAACTAAACCATGGAACCAAGTGCCATATGCAGTCTTTTTTTGAATGCATCCAGAGATGGTGACTCCACCATCTCCCCAGGCAGGCTATCCCAATATTTTATCCCTCTTTCTGTGAAAAACTTCTTCCTAATATCCAACCTATATTTCCATTGACTCAGCTTGAGACTGTGCCCTCTCATTCTGTCGGTTGCTGCCTGGAGAAAGAGACCAACACCCACCTGACTACAGCCACCCTTCAGGAAGTTGAAGAGAGTGATAAGGTCACCCCTGAGTATCCTTTGCTCCAGGCTAAACCCCCCAGCTCCCTCAGTCGTTCTTCATATGGCTTGTGTTCCAAGCCCTTCACCAGCCTTGTCGCTCTTCTCTGGATGCGCTCAATCCTCTCAACATCCTTCCCAAACTGAGGGCCCAGAACTGGACACAGCACTCAAGGTGTGGCCTCACCAGTGCCAATTACAGGGGAAGGATGACCTCCCTGCTCCTGTTGGCCTCACTGTGACAGGCCAGGATGCCCTTGGCCTTCTTGTCCACCAGGGCACACTGCTGGGTCATGGTCAGGTGGCTGTGGACCAGCGTCCCCAGGTCCCTTTCTGCCTGGGCGCTGTCCAGCCACACCATTCCCATCCTATAACATTGTAGGGGGTTATTGTGGCCGAAATGCAGGACTTGGCACTTGGACTTATTAAGTTGCATCCCACTGGACTCTGCCCATCCATCCAACCATTCTAGGTCTCTCTGCAGAGCCCTTCTCCCTTCCAACAGATCAACACCTGTCCCCAACTTGGTGTCATCTGCAAACTTACTAATGAAGGACTCAATATCCTCATCCATGTAATCAATGAAGATATTGAACAGAACTGGCCTCTGCACAGCACAGACCCCTGAGGGACACCCCTGGTGACTGGCCCCAGCTGGATGCAGCACCATTCACCACCCCTCTCTGGACCCAGCCAGTTCTAACCCAGCAGAGTGCTCCTGTCCAAGCTGCGGGCTGTCAGCTTTTCCAGGAGTGTGCTGTGGGATTACAATCACCATGCATGGATTTTTCATCTGGATGTTTGAGGAGACAGGGACACCTGCTTATTTGTTTGCATTTTCCCTCTCTCAGGTTTTCCTTTGTTTTTGTAGCTGCTTAGACCCTCTGAATGGCACCATGGTTCAGTTCTATAAGGATTTCAGAATCCCACCCCTCTAATAACCTTTTTCCCCTTTTTTCAGAAATATAATCACTGGTGGAATGCTGGTCAACACTCATAGTTTTCCCTTTTCCTGCTTCTAAGGTATACTAAAAGCTGTTAATAGTATATATTATTACCAATATATACCAAAAATCAAAGAGACAAATGATTGCAATGCTTTTACCTTTTCTTTTTTTTTTTTTTTTTTTTTCTTTAAGGAGGTGGAACACAGTTACCAGGAAAATATTTCTTGTTTTGTCTTTGGTTTTTTGCGTTTTCTTTCTTTTCTTTTTTTTTTTTTTTCCTAGCATGTAATAGTGGAAGGCTAAACGAAATATGAACAATAATTGTATTTTATGTCAGCTTTTCTTTTGAAAATAAACTCTCTAGTTTTCACTACAAACCACAAAGCTGCATGTCTGGTGAAGTAGAGAACTAGATATAGTGAAGGAACCTAATGGAAAATTTTAAAATTTTAGCACAATATTCTGTCATGGGTTGACCCGGAAGGAGTGGGAATTCTGGGAAGCTGTGGTCAAACCAATGAAGGTTTTGGGTTTCATACTGACACCTGGTGTAGCCAGTGGGGTTTGGACACACCTCCGAGAATACACAGGGGTTAAAAGCAGGGCACTGCCCTGGCATTTCCTCTTTGGACATCGCCGGCCGAGGAGTTCAGACCTCTCTCCCTCGCCCGGTCCGCTGCTGCTGGGCGGGGGAGGGGCCAGCCACATGGTAGGCCCGGGGCCGGGACAGAGATGGGCTTGAGGGGGCTTCGGGGGGGCTTCGAGGATGGAAGGGTGGCGGAGCCCCAAGAGACATCGAGATATCGGGCAGCCAGCCCCTTTCCCCCCCCCCCCCCCCCCCGGAGAGAGAGAGAGCCCGGCCGGCCGCAGCAGCAGCACGTGTGGGAGTATCATCTCCTACCAGGACAGACAGAGACTGAAAACTTTTAACCCTTTCCTGCATGATTGGGGCCTTGCGAAAATGCTAATCCTCCTCGAAGCTGAATAAGGAGGGAGATGAGAGATGATATGAGATAAGGACCTTGGCCCGGAGTTTGTGGAGATGATTGGATGGGGAGAGATGATTTGGAGTGGCCTTTGGGCTGGACGTTTTCTTGTAGCCATGGACTCAGTTGTTCCTGTGACACAGACTGCATTTAGGGGGAGGCAGTGCCTCAAAACCAGGAGGGTTCATTTGTGAGGACCCCCGGCCCCAGGGGTTGGAAATATATGGGGGGGACAGTTGTCCCAAAAGCAGAGACTGTGCCTTTTTGGAGTGAGACAAGGCATCCTTGAAAGACCACCCTAAAAGCAGCTCTGATCCATGCACGGTGGTGAGAGCACTGGGCATGGAAGGAACATGTCACGAGCGGCAAAAGGACTTTTTTTTCCCCGGGCGGTGCCGAAGTGACAGGGAAGCACACGAGGTTCTCAGTGTGTCTCCACGAGAAGCCTATGGAACAAGAAGGACTCCCTTTCCTCTTCATGAACTGCAGTTTGAGTATACTAATGTGTGGGGCCAAGGCTGGGCAGTTGGAGTTTTTTGAGAGAATGTATTGGATTGGGAAAGTCAGGGAGTGGGGAGGAGGAAAAGTGGTTTTGTAAGGTTTTCAATTTTTTTTTTCTTTTCCTTATAGTCTCTCCCTATGTCCCTGTAGTTTAAGTAATAAAGTGGTCTTTATGTTTAAGTTAGAGCCTGTTTTGCTTATTCCTGGTCACATCTCACAGCAGACACCAGGGTGAGGAATTTTCATGGGGGGCACTGGCTCTGTGCCAGGCTCAAACCATGACAATATCTTATTTGGTTATAAATAAGATGTCCTGGTAGATAAGTATCACAAACCTGTGTCTTATGAGATTTCTTTTGATGGTCCCTGCTGATTTATAATTATATATTCTGAAGTTAATGCCAGAATGTGCCATAATAGCACATTTTATCTAGGAAAGGAGGAAGCTGAGCTGCAAAATATGCATAATAAAGATTTTTTCCAACCAGCAGAATATTTATATTCAAGACTAAATTAGTTCCTAATAAATTATGCATAGCCTTTATAAAGCTAAATGAAATCCTGAACCATACTGCTATAGATATGTTACCAGAACCAACTGCTTTGCAGCAGTTTCCACAAAACACAATTTTTATTTCCTTTGATACTGTTAATATAAGCATTTATTTGTATTCTAAATGCTTTCTTTCTCAATTTTACCTTAATATTTTTAATATCCTAATTCAAATGCTTTACATTCCTTTCTTTTGTTTCATTTGAGAGTAAGACTTTCAGATATTCAACCTCTAAGATGGTGTTTAATACATCTTATAAATTCTTTTTATGAGCTTTTTAAATAAAAACAGCAAACCAACCAAATTAGGTTATATTCTAATGACTTTAAAAAATCAAAAGAGCTAGGGGAAAGAGGGCCAAAAGCCCTGCATGCTCTTATACTGCAAGTGGTTTTTTGTTTTTTTTTAAGTTACATTTTTTTCTCTTCAGAGTTTACTAATAAGTTATTCGTTAATTAGATACTGCTGTCTATTCTTCATATAACTAAATTAGAGCATATCTATCCCCTTTATTTATCTCAATGGCATGAAAAAACCCAATTACATTCTGCACAGATATGCCTCGAATGGTCCCAAAGTTTTATGGGGAAATAGTTGTGGCATTATCCACTAATGGCTTTTCACCTTTACAGCATGACCACTCCTTGAGTAATGAGAATGACTCCAAGTACTGTGTTCTTATGTTTCTATTTTTAAAGAAAATTTTCTTCAATTTCAGTCATTGTAACAAGATATTATTTTCCATTATGTGCTTTTCCTTTCAAAGAAATTCTTTTTATGTAACTTTCATAGAGAAATAACATACTCTTGATTGTAATAATTCAGCTTTGAATAGTATGTCTCAGGCAAAGGTATGAAATATTGTCAAGACTACTTAATTGGGGGGGGTTTTGATTTTTTTTTTCATTTTTGGGGTTTTTTGTCAGATTTCGGTTTTGTTTTTCTCTGCTTCTTTAGTTTCTTATTTGGTTGCAACTGATGATAATATTGAATTTCGAAATCAGTTTTTTTCACAGGTCACTTCACTGTTTAAATTTGCTAGGACAGAAGACACCCCTCTTGAAGTCAGTTTTGGTTCTTGAAACTGAATACAGAGAATTTTCTCTCTTGCAACAAAGCAGCTCATGTTGGCTTGAGGAGGTGACATTGATGTATATGGAGCAGATACACCGAAAGTTAGAAAATTATTCTAATAATGACACCAGGCCATGTCCTTTGTTCTAAATTTCTGCTTTTGTTTTGTTACTGCTAGCACTGAACTGATGTTCCTAACATAGAGGGGATCTTCCTAACATTGTAACTTCATTATTACTTAAAAGCTGTGTGAAATGGGACTTTGCAATAGGATTTATATTTTATCACTGGGTAAAAGAAAAGCTTGCATTTTTTGGGTAATTTTTTAAAAATAGTGTTTATGCTGCAAAGAGAAGGACTAATTTAAGTACTAAAGTGAGGGGGTTTGGCTCTTCTACTATTGAATTATGAGAATTCATTCTGTACTAATAGTTACATATTTAAAAAATATCTGGGAAGATTCTAGGGATAAGTTACTGCCTCCTCAGAATTTTATATTGAATTAGCTCCCGTTTTGCTGTTGCTATGTAATGCTGCACTTTCATTTAAAACATAAATAAATTGCAGTTATGTAAGCAAACATAAAAATGAGAGAAATACTGAACAATGACTTTGGCTAAACTCTGCAAGGAATAAAAGGAGAAGGAACTTGGAGACGTATGGGAAAAACTTACAAATCAAGACTTTCATGGAAATTTTTACCAATATATTTTAGTAAATGCCAACATTTGTCACACTGAAGGGACTGCAGAATGCTCCCCCTGATTTTGCAGCACGGCTTTAGACAGAACATTATGCAGCACATAGCTCTGCCTGTTTTAATGTGGTTGATCTTTGACACTTTCAGGGATAATGTTGCTAGCTCAAAATAGCCACGCTGCACTGCCTGCTCTAACAGCAGATTATAGAGCATGTTTCATAGAACAAACAGAACCATGATTTCCCCCAAGCAGAAACAATACTTGCAGGTAATCCCCTTTTTGGCAAAGATACTCTGTTAAACCTCATACGTGTTCTTGCTTTCACTCCATTATTTAAAGTAATGTTAAAAAAAAAATATGTAAGATGTGTTATTCCTTGCAGCTAGAAGTCTAGTGAGGCAAAGTTAATGAGAGATTAAGAATTCAGGGTTTGGCTTGGAAAGGATAAAATGTTCTAATTTTGGTGAAAGAGGGAATAAATTTAAGAAGCAACATAGAATCAATATCAGAAGAGTTATGCTTTTTCCTATGTAAATTTAATTTACAAGTGATGTAGTTTAAAGCAGAAATGAGACTAAATACTGTGATCATTCCAATACAGTATTTTTCAATTAATTTATTTTAATATATCTCTATTACTCTTCTACTGCTTCCAGAAAACCTTCATGTACACTTGTAAAAGGGGATACTAATGTATAAAAACCAGATTTCTAATCTTGATCGTTTATGCATTTAAGTGTTTTGGTGGCAAGAAAAAATAATTAGCCTGAAGGCAGTCCTTCTGGTGTGTCTGGGCATAACCGAGAAAAGATTAGATATATCTACTGAAACAGGATTCACATAAGAACAATTTATAAATGTTCAGTTTCAGAATATTTGACTCAGGCCCAGTTAAGGAAAAATACATTCAAGACATAAGTAGGTACTGTTTGATTAACACCTCATACTTCTTTTTGAGTTTCTCAGATATAATCTGTGAAATAAATATAACAAAATTTTCAAGGTACTAGGAGGAAAAAGCAAGTGATATGATGATGGTGATGATGATGATCATCATCATCATCAGAATGATGATCGTATGATCATCAGAATACAGATCATTGATATACAGAATGATTTTTTCTGCTCCCCTCTGAAGAACCATTTGCTATTTCATTCTACTCTTGCTCTGGTAATTATCTGAACTAATGCAAAGCACACTCTCTATGTAGACTGAAACACCTATAATGAGCCTTCTGGTTATGAGATGTAAAGTCTGTACCCCACTTGCTTAAAAAGAGTTAGTGCAGTATGTGAATTGCTGCTGTGCAAAAAATGGTGCTCCTATGTACACAAATGGGTGCACACAATAAAATGTGTCATTAAGTTCCTGTTATTCAATAGTCTGGACTTCTACAAACAAAATTAAAATAAAGTGAAAATAAAAATGAATGCTTTCCAGTCTATCCTTATTAATACTATTTGAAATCAAAGTAACTTCGCTAAAGATGAAAATTATAGCAATATGAAACTCATGTCATTAAGCTCAGGTTAACCAGCTAAATATGTATATCTAACTGAAAAGTTCTGTGTACTTACAAATGTAGAGCAGGACCATTTGTGAAAGGAAAGGAAATGCAGGAGACAGTGTCCTTAGAAATTACGTCTTTCTTCCTGGTAATTACAGTCATTAGTTGGTTAAAGATGGTGAAACACACCAAGTTTTTAAAATATTAATGTGTCTTGAAGGGCGTTTCACTTTTGGGGGAATCTGCGGCTTTCTTTTTTGGAGGTTGGTGGCTTTTGTGGTGGGGTTATTTTGTTTGGTTGGGTTTGGTTTGGGTGTTTTTCGACAGCTCTGATTTTTCACACACTGAAGATTGCCTTGTAGTTTTCCTATCATGACAAGGAGAATATTCTCTGAGGTGACCTTCTGAGTAGGCTGAGTGTAGAATATAAATTGCATACAAATATGACAAGACTCTTCAAGTGACACATTAGGATACATCTGGTATATTTACATAGTTAAATTGAAGCCTGTCACTTAAAATTCAGTCCTAATTGTCACCTACTTATCTGGATCAATCTGATTTGGGGGATTTAAAGCTTTATCTTTCTAAGATGTTGAGTGACAAGTAATCAAGAACATAGAAAGAAAGAAAATTATATCGAGGGATAAACATATTTACATCTGATTGTTAATGTTTAATAGTTATTACTGGATTTTCGTGATACTTGCATGATTTTTTAAAATATTAGGGGATATTTAAAATTAGAGTATTGATTACTGTTTCTTATGGTAATCAGCCTCATAATGTCATGTAATATTTGAAAAGCAGGGAGACATTTCACAGGAAGGAAACTGACTTTAAAAAAAAGTAAAAAAATTAACTTGTAGCATAATTTATAAGTTGTATTCAATTTTATTAGTTGAAATAATAAGCAGCAAAAATGAACTTAAGATTCAAAAGAGATGGCAAATTAGGTGCACTGTTTAAAATAATGAACAAGGGAATAATCTGTCGCCAAAAACACAATGTCCTGTAAAATTCTTAAAGATAATATATAACAAGACTTGATTTACTGTCTTTAAAGACTTAAAATAATGAGAATGAGGACTTTCAATAAATAATGAGAATCAGCAGCATGGTACTCAATTACCCAAAACATTACAAGCATCTCAAAGGAATAAGATACTTTTTTGTTATGCTAGTTGAACTTCTTCAATATGATATTTTTGCAATAGGAAAAAAAAAATTAAATAATGTGAATGTGAATGATGTAATATTTAAATTCAATTTCATATTAGGTCTTCCCAGGAGGAAAAGAGTTTTTATTTAGCTAATACTTAAAAAAAAAAAAATAAAATTTCAGAGAAAATAGTATTTGAGAACTGTAACTGTGTGCAGTTACAGTTGATGGCTCAATTACACAATGCCCAGAATTTCAGATAAAATATCATGAACTTTGTTCTAAAAATAAAAATGGTACAAAATATCATTCAATCAAGGGCAAGAAAAGATTTTTTGTTGCGTATGAAGCTGAACTGCATGTTTTGAAACAGACCAGCAACTGATCTTAAGAAATGTATATTAATTTGTCAAAGAAGCTCTTAGAGAAGACTACTAGTGACACAATATTGAAAAATATCTGAACCATAGAAGAAACTATAAATCAAAAGTATATGAAGAAACACCAAGTTAGTATATCAGAGAGAGACTAAATAATGATATCAAAGTTTATGAAAGTCAAGTTAAAAGTACTGATTCAGAATTATTTTTTTTGGTTAAAACTTCAATTGAATAAAAAAATGGTATTTCAAAGTATCTAGTTTTTATACAACACATGCAATATCAATTAAATTATCAGGAATAATATAGTGTTTATATTTCAGCAATTGTTTACCACAGGTTTCACAAAAAAAAAAACATTAAAGGAAATGGTTCACATTGATAAGAAGATCTCCACCTGGAAAGTCCTAAAGAAGATAAATTTGAACACTACAAACTTAATTTTTTTTTATCTGAAGGTCACAGACTGTCATTCACTTTATATATATTTGTATATATGTATATATGCACATAAATATATTTGTATATATGCATATATATATTTGTATATATATATGTATATAAACTCAAAATAGTTTCTTGATGCAGTAATTTGGTAATTTCTGAGTTAGAAATCACAATTACATGTTTGGTGATCAAATTGTCCCCCATGCATTCTGCAGATTAAAGGTCTGAATTATTCACAGAAGGAATCAACTTTTATGATGCAAATTGAAAATCTGTTCAACTTAAAATTTTGTGATTAAATTTGGTCTGTACTTGAGAAGCAGAAGTGCACTGCACTAGACTGCAGACAGAACGTGTTTGTCTCTCCAAGTTTCACCTGGGTTTGTATATCATTTGCAATGCTCTGTCACAGAATGCAAACTCCTTTGAGATTTGCTGTAAATTATGAATGTCTGTACACAGATTGATAGTGAGCTCTTGCAGGGTAGAATGGAAGGAATGTGACAAAACTTTTTTTTTCTGTTGTGAACAAAACCCTGGAATGCTGTCTCATTTTTGGCATGTGTTTTTATTTTTTCACTGCTGTAGTAACAGAAAGACAAAAACTTTCCTCCACATTTTTATTTCTAAGCAGCCACAGCGTATGTTAATGAAGAAACTTAGGATAATCAAATGACCTATGTAACCTCCACGATTTCATTATTTGGAGGCTGTGCACTATAATATGATGATGGAAAATAATATTTTCCATGTAAAATGTGACATGCCATCATTATACAGCAGGAATGCTAGGGAAACCTCTTGCTGAAAACCTAATTGCAAAACTATGAAACCAAATGACCATGGCAACCTTATCTAAAATTCTTGAAGGACCTTCTTATAACAGTATGATTACTACAGATAGTTGTATCACTAGGGGTAGAAAAAACAATATTATTGCAGTGAAGAATAAAAATATTGTAAGTCACAGTTAGTTACAAGAATGTGGTATATGTATACTTTATGGTTATATTTTTTTATAATTTCCAGCAAAATCAACTAAGGAAGTATATTTTCATTTTTGGCCTGTGGAGGGTTAACCACGGACAGAAGATAAGCCCCCATACACTTATATGCACTCAGGCCCTCAGAGACTGGGATGGAGGAAAGAATAGGAAGAACAAAACCAAGAAAATTTGTGGGTGGGGGAAGGACAGTTGAAACAAATAAGGAAAGAAAAATAATAACCTAGACAAAGGCAATTCATCTCCCACAAGCAGACCAATGACCAGACAGTCTAAATGTCTAAGTGGTAGTCACTTTGGGAGACAATCCCTGCTGGGTTTTTTCTTATATTTTGGGTTGTGGGGTTTTTTTTTGTTTGTTTGTTTGTTTGTTTGTTTGTTTTTTCTTGTTTTTGTGGGTTTTTGGGGGTTTTTTGTTTTTGTTTTTTTTTTTTTCAATTTCTGAGCATGATCTGTGGAATATCCCTTTGGCCAGTTCAGGTCAGCTGCCGTGTTTGTGCTCCCTCCCAATATCTTGCCCACAAACAGCCTACTTTCTGGGCAGGAGGAAAGAGTGAGAATAATAAAGGTGGGAGTGTGGTACTTCTGGTTAGAGAAATTGCAGTTTATGACATAAAATCTTAATGAAAGCACATTTTCTCCTGAACACATACTTAAGCTTGAGGGAAAATCATGTGTGTTACACCCTTTTTCTGTGGAAAGTGAAGATTTATTTTTGGAAAAATGAGAACTCGTATATGGGATCCTAATGGAAATGGAAAACTCTCTCAGGAGCTGGGAAGCCAAATTGCTCCTGACTTTAGGAAATAACTGTGTCAAGCCCTGCAATGCAGATTGATAACAACATGCGGGCTGTCTTAGGGGGATTTTCCCTAAAGACACCTTCCCTGCATTAGTTATATTTTACTCTCAGGAAGCTGACACTGGTTACCTGTCCTTTACAAGGGGGATGGTTGCCTTTTCAGCACCTCTTGATGTAGTGGTGGCTTTCACATAGAAACTGAAAAAGGGCTTATTTGAGGGAGTGAAAATCTTGCTAGATATGAGTAGAAACTCCATGACAATACTTCAAACCAGAAGAGACTCTCTGAAGGGACTGAAAGTACTAATTTATGATTCCTGTCTATCTTCCACTAGGTAATTTTTAAATTATCCTGTCCTGAATCTAGCATATTTTTATTTCTGAAAATTATGTATTTGCCTCCCAATATTTTTTAACCACTTGAGGTCAGAAGAGATACTAAAGTTTTCAGCAGTGGTTTAATCTCACCTTGGCTTAAACTAACTCCTACAGAATTGTGTCCAGGTTGGTTTTGGATGGATTTACCACGTGAATGACAAGTCAGTTCCCTTTCTCCTGTCTTGGTTAGGAAAGAAGCATGCTGTTTCTATAATACCAGTTGGGAATGGTGACTTTTTAGTGGTGATTGTTCTGGAAAGCATTTGACCTTGCAGACAATTTACTGAGCTGCCCACTCTTTTTCTATCTTTGTTTTATGTTTATAAAGATATGTGCTCAGAATTAGTAACTTATCTTAGACCAGTCAAGAATGTCTTATTTCTCCAACATATATTCTCACATATTGATCAGGCTTTTTATTTTTTATATCCTTGTATTTTCATTTAGCCTTTTTTTTTTTTAATTCTCAGAAATGTCATTTGTTCTTGTTTGTGCTGACTATTTTAATTATTTAAATACTAAATTTTAATCCAAGTGTTAGAAGCCTCCAGAGGTTGGATTCTCAGCTAATAGCATGTTTTGTGTTAATGGGGTAGTGGTGGAGAATCAGTTTTCAGTTTCATTTAAATATTCTATTCTTGTTTGCACCCTGTTGCTCCTTTTGAGATAGCCATAATTTAAATAATTGAATCAATGAAAAAAATCCAGCAGTGTAAAGCTTAACAGTCTATTCCAAAAAGGTCAGATACCAATTACTGTAATTTTGCATAAAATGAAATAAGAAAGCCCGTTCTTTTCACTTCCAGAGAAAATGTTAGGATAATCAGAATTCTCATGGGGCTTTTTCAATCAATAAATGTTTCAGTGAATGATTGCTGCAGCAAAATTGAAAAGCATTGTTCTCACTCCTGCAATTACAATAATAACCCCCTCCTTTGATCTGACTGGGAGGGGTAAAAGGAAAGATGGGCAGCACAAGAGAGGAAAGAAGAAAAGTCAAAAGTCTAAGAAAGATTGGGTCATTGTTGGCAACAATGCTAGTAATTTTGCTTTTTTAACATTGTACTATAATTGTTTTTAACCTTTGTAGTTTTATCTTTGCACTTGTGGTTTCACTTTTTCAAAATATTTTATGTGGTTTGGCAGGCAATCTTTGCCTAGTTCAGGTACCTGAAACATAAACAGGAGATAATATGTTTTGTAAATTTTATTTTAATCCTTCATGCTATTCAAGTCCAACCACACATCACAAGGCAGAGCCATCTGGAGACAGCATAGCAAGCTTGGAGCCAGTTTGTTTTAGTACCAGCAGCAGTCTGGCCACGCTAGTGTGGCATTCTGCCTGGTTCATTAGCTTGCTGAGTTGTTAAGTGTGTTGTTCAGGTAAGGCACTGTGCTAATACAACTACTCAACTTGCAGCATGCAAAGCATTTTCAGCATCTCAGAGAAGTGCAGGATTATGAAATTAACATGTTCTGTGCTCGTCCCTTGGGTGGGGATGGCCTCCATCAGTTCATGCCATACAGCTTGATCTCTGGCAAGGTTTTTATCTAGTCCAGAAATCCTAGCATGGAGGAAGTTGAATTTGGTCAGCTTTTGGTTTGATTCATTAAAGGCATCTGGAATTTATCTGCATCCCACAGACTGCCAGTAAATGAAGATTACTTGTAGCCTTCCTACTGTTCTTTCTTCCTGACCTACTCTGTTTCCACTCTCTTTCCAGAAACCTGAATAGAAGATTGGGTAATTAATGCACAGGTCTATTTGCTTTGCAAATAAGATGTATTGGTAGAAAGATTTAACAGAGAGAGCTGCATAAAATATAGCTAAAGAAGATGCCATATGCAGTTTTAGGCTAACCAAGGGTAATCTAAATATCTAAATAGAGTATTTTGCTTTGTACAACCTGTTCTGCCGGCTTCCTTCTGAGTGCTGTTTTTCAAGTTATTTTTTTCAAGTTGATTGTCCTATGTGCTGCACAGTATTTGTTGTAGAGAACTGCCAGGAGCTTGACACTAGCATGCAAATGTGGTTGAGAGCATTTTGTGGACAGTTTCTCTTCAACTGTGTATTGCATAGAAAATTCATGTCCTGTTAAACAAAGGCCAAATAATTCCTATCAATAACTGGTATGTTGCAGAATACTTTGATCAAATGAACTATAGTATGGCAATTAATACACTGTCTTATGAAAATGGGAAAAAAATTGCTCTTCAAAATATTTGATTCTTCATACCTTTCTCTCTCTGGAATGTTTTTTACAAGGCCACTGTCACAGAGTCATAGAATTTCTCTCTTTGAAAGTGATGCATAAAAATCTTTAAGTCCAACTGTCCTCACAGGACTGTGTAAAACTAAACCATGGGGCTAAGAACATAATTTGGATTTTGGATGCTCGTTGAACTCTGACAGACTTGATGCCACAACCACATTCCTAGGGAGCTGATTCCAGTGACTGAGCAACTTCTCGGTGAAGAACCTTTTCCTAATGCCCATTCTGAACTTTCTCTGATACAGCTTCATTCCGCTTCCTCATGGATATCCTACTGCAAAGGAATTTGATCCTAAAAATGTGTTGGTTTTTTAAAAATTGTTAGTAACATTATTTTTTCTTGCATAGTGGTTGAAATGCTTGGTTTTATGAATTACCTTCAATACAGCATGTTGTGTTTTGAAAACCATGTCTTCATTGAAATTATTTTGATCTCTAATGAACTTCTGAAAGTTATATGGAATCATCTGGTCAATCATGTGTGTTCTAACCATTTTATAAGGTCTTTTTTTCTGGTCTGATTGTTGTTTTCCTTAGGTGTTTACTCAATCTCAGTTTTCCTTTTTCACTTTTTTTCCTCACTTTCCTGGGATTCAGATCTGAGAGAGAAATAGGAGAAAGTTATTGATTAAACAGCTCTAATACAGCTCATTGAATGTATAGATTCTTACAGGCCCACCAATGAAATTTCTAATTTAGACATGATTTATATTTTACATGAAAAGCTTTCTGCATTCTATTCAGCCAACAATTTCTGGTCATTTCTTATACATTTTTTTCACGCTTTTCATTATTTTTGTTCTAATGTACTGACATATTTCTTCTGCACTGATTAGATAACATTTTTCTTTTCCATTTCATTATTTCTGGACAGCTAGCATCTCTGATTAAAAACCCCCACCAAAACCAGATTGGCTGAAAATGTCTATTCTTAGGGATCCACTGATGTCAGAAAATATTATGGAAACTAGCAAGGCAATACCCATTTACTCTAGCTGTGCCTCATTAAACTTGTCAAACATGGATTTTTCATTCACTTCTTTATTTGTGAAATCACATCAGTGTCAATGATAGCTGAATGTAAAGAAATGGTTTTGATTAATAATTTTCAAACTGGGAAGAAGAATTCTAATTCTTAAAGTAAAACTAAGTTACAGTAAATATAATGTCAGAAGTACTTTCTTCTCTAAGCTATGAGTTTTTGGAAAGAATTTAAATCTTTACCCAGAGCCACTGGGTAAAGAGTTGAAATTGATAATTTCAACCAGTGGTATCAATACCTCATTCAATTAAACAAATGTCCCACTGAGGGCCTGCAGTGCATCTTTATATTTACAAACAGGTTTGCCTGAAGAGATTTTTTTTTTTGTGAGTGTATCTTTTCCCTAACTCACAGTCTTCCTGTTCAGTTTCATTCAAATGCCTTTTGTTTTTCTTTTGCCTGTTTCTATGTAAATCTTGGAAACTTTTATATATTCTTAGCTTTATTATTGATACCCACTTCATTTCTTCTGGCAGGAAAAATCCCTTCTTTTCTGCAGTTTGTGAGTGAATGGAAAAACATCCCATAAATGGTAATGATAGGAAAAAAATTGGAATTAAAATGTCACTTAAAGAATATAAAAAAAATATCATGAGTCTTCTCTTTCTCAGTAGAATGATTCTGCAAGTGTATTTAAAGCAAGCTAGATGGAGGAAAAATCACAAACCAACAACAGAGAAAACCCACCAATCAGAAAAACACCAGCCAAGGAAAAAAAAATCCCCCAATCTTTTACTGAAATTTTAAGATGTAGATTTTTTATTTGTTTTTAAGTATTTTGTCTTCTTTTTTAATTCTATGAAGAAAAAAAAATCTGAAACAATCTAAAGCTAACAACTGACACTATAACATGTTTTCTTCATTTCTTGATTTAGTCACCTGTCAGTATCTGAATTTATAATTTCATTTGCTTAGACGGGTGGTGTAAACTTCCCACCTTCAAATATTAACTTAAAATTAGTTATATATATTGCTAATTTTCCTAAGAATTACAAAATTCAAATGCTATTATTTTTAGTTGCAATACATTTACTATAAGTATTCTCAAATATTAATTATTAGTGACTTTGGAAATCTGTTTTAAGGAAGTGGATCCATAAAAAATTTTAGTACTTGGGTATAAAAGTTGATATATGTTTTTTGCAAAGTGTAGCGGCAGTAATGATTGAGCTTGCCTACACTAAAATAAAAATAAAACATTCCTACAACAGATGCAGCTGCAATAATTTGTTTAACTTGAAGAGAAAATATTTGTTTCCCTGAGCAAAAAAAGGCAAGGTCTTTTGACTTTTCAGACATCCCACATGAAAGAACTTATTGGAAAATAACCTATTCCTGCTAGGGAGAGAATTGTAAGAGTCAAAGCGAGAAAGTTTGTGGCTTTATATCAAGGCAATTTAATTGAGAAAGCAAAGGCCACACACAAGGAAAGAAAAATAAGAAATTCATTCAGCACATGCCATGACAGGCAGGTGTTCAGCCATTCCCTGGAAAGCAGGGCTCCATCACCCATAACGGTGACTTGGAAAGAAAAACACCATCCTCTGAACATCATTCCTTTTCTCCCTCCCCTCCAGGTTGATATGCTGAGCATGGCACCATCCAGTAAGGAATTTCCATATGGTCATGGTCAGTCGGGGTCAGCTGCCCTGGCTGTGTCCCCTCCCAACCCTGTGTGCGCCTTGACCCATCTCATTGGTGGGGTGAGGAACAGAAAAAACCTCTGTGTGGGCTCTGCTCAGCAGTAATGAAAATTATTCTCATCCTAACTCCAAAAGACATTACTGTACTCACTGCTAGGAATAAAATTATCCTAGCCAGAGCCAGCATGGCCATTTCTAAGGATGATGGCAGCATGACTTCCATCAGGCTGCTTTTTCCTTTCAGATGCAGAAAAACCCCATTGGTTTTATGATTTGCCAAATGTCTGCAATGCTAATAAACTTATGTCCCTTAAAATCTTAAAGAAATTCTTCTAATTTACTGTCATTTTATTAGACTTGTTTTTTCTAAATTTTTTGTCTTGCTCTGGAATTTATTTCTACGTTTGCCTTAAATTGGTGATATCACAATAGCAATGCATGATGATACTCTGAAAAATACTTCTACTTTGACAGGAAACAAAGTGTGTTAGTGAGACTTGTGTCTGAAAACCAAAATTCTGACCAAATATTTGTACATGCAAAAAGCCAGACGAAGCATGTACTTTAGCAATCAAGAAAATACTTTAAAACCTTTTGCAGAGTAATTATTTGCTGGAGAACACTGAAAACCAGACAGCTGCAAATTTTTATGGTCACTTTTGTAAAGCTCCTAAAGAGACACGTAGTAAGGTGCAGTTCTTTCTTTCTTAGACATCATCATAAATTCAAAGGACTAATTCAGCTCCTGTTTTTTAGTTTTACTTATTTGGCTTACTAGAGGATTCTTCAGGAAGTGCTGGACTAGATAAAGTGTGAAAACCTTTTCTTCTCAGGAGAAAATTTATGATGTCAATACTTAGTACCAGTAAGACTTAGCTGTATTACCATACTTGGGGACTTTTCTGAATACTTCCTACACTCAATAACCTACTTCCTGAGATTGTTTTGCAGCCTGCATTTGTGAGGTAATTGCTGAACCAATTAAAAAAAAAAAAAAGGAATTCCCTGGTGTATTCAAGTTTTCTCTTTTCCTTAGTTTGCAAGAAGGATGTGTCATCTCTGTACTCATGTGGTCTGTGTGAGTCACAAAAATGCTTAATTATGCTAAACTATTAATTCCTTGGGCTCTGGTACAGTCCTATTAGCATGTTGAAACTGTTGTGAATCCCTAAATAATAAATTTGGTGGTTTTCAGTAATGTAGAGGGTTATGAATGTCTCTATGGCTGCCTTGAGGATTCTTGCTTCATTTTTTAGGGATGGAGAGATGTATCCCAGGACAGCAAGTTGTGAAGACCAATCACATCATAGGTGCCAATGACTATTAGGCATTAAGCATATTAACAACTTTGTAGGATATTGTAATTATCCTTTGATTTCTTAATGCTGCTTTATTTAAAATGTTATCACTTATCATGAGGCCGTACATACCAGCCTGAGGTGCCCTGCCAAGATAAAATACTGCCCTGGCCTATGCAGGTGTGCAGACACAAAAGAAATTCTGTATAATCTGCAAAGCTGGCTATATTTAGAATCTCTTTCTTCTTGGCATTCAGAAAGTTCCTAATTAACATCACAGTATGTGCTGCACTGCAGCTGTACATGTTGTAGGGGTTATGATTTTCCCCAAAACCATGAGGTATGCTGCTTCTCCAAGAAAGATCTATAAAAGCAGTGCGATTGTAGGTGAGGTTGCAGATGGAATTCTACCTAAAAGTATTTTTGTTTTCTTGCTTGGTTTTTCAGTCCTAAATATTCTTCTTAGGATACTGGGGTTTTATACAGGTTTACCCATTGTAACTGATGCTATTATCTGGCAAACAAAATCATAGGATGAGTACTTGTCTATTTGTGACAAATAACACCTTTAAAAAAAATTATTTTCTTTTCAGGAAAAGGAGATTCTGTATCTGGTTATTTGCATCCCTAGTTCTATTATATTTGAGGATTCTGCTTTTACTTATATGTAAATGAGAGACATCATATACTATGCAGTGTCCTGTTCATAATTGACTATAAAAAATATCTTTTTATTACTTCTGACCATTTGAAGTCCAACAGAAAAAGTATCAAACTATTCCCAAATCTTCTTCTGTAGTTTGAAAGGAACATGGGAGCATGTGAACACATTTCTATCAGAAAACAGCACTTTCAGTGAAAGCACTTTTGTCCTCCAACAACCCTGGTGTTCAAGACTCTGAGCTCTTTGCTTTTTGTGATTCAGCAGGACCTGCAGAATCATGATGGATGGCTGAAGCACTGTTCAGTCTTTCCTCCATATGTCTTGTTGATTGCACTGAGGTTCTGTTAGCACAGTCAGGAACTAGATATATAATACACTGGGATACAGCTGAACATATAGCTATGATGATGAATAGTTATTTTTAACTTCCCTTAATAAGACAAATGAGTGAAATCTTCCTGGTTTGTACCTATTAGTTGACACTTTTTGATCCAGTACAAAAGACTGCATTGCATGTGGTCTTTCCAACAACAGTCTGATTTATCTTATTTTGCAGAAAAGTGATACAATGGGCTCCTGCAATGTAGAAGAATGACTGGCCAGAAATGAACTATAAGTGCTCTGCACACAGGCAATACAAATATTGATGTATGTAGGAAATTGTATCCTAATAATATAGAAACTGTACTCTTCAGTTTAATAGAAAAAATCACAGCAGTAACAATGCTCTTCTGCTTATTTTTCTGTTAATCAGAATAGTCCAAGCAAATGAAAGCTTTGTTGATGGTGATGATATGAAGCAGTGACTTGACACTGTATTTTTTTTAACACCTCAATTTTTCACAAAAAATTTATATTGCACTGTTTTTTTGTTTGTTTGGGTTTTATTTGTTCTATGTCTACTCACATAAAACTTAGGAACTTCAATCATTGCCAAGACCAAACAGCTTCAATTCACAGAATCACAGAATATTCTGAGATGAAAGTCACTTGCAAGAATCAAGCCCACCTCCTGGCACTGCAGAGGAACACACCAAGGGTCACACCATGGTCTTGAGAACATTGTCCAAATACTTCTTGAACTCTGGCAGGCTTGGTGGTGTGGCCACTTCCCTGGGGAGACTGTTCTAGCACCCGAACAGCCTAGAGGGAAAGAACCTTTTCCTTATATCCAACCTAAATCTCTTCTGATAAAAGTTCATGATACTCTCTTGGGTCCTATCACTGATTTTCAGAGAGTCTCCCCTTTCTCTTCCCCTCACAAAGAAGTTGTAGACTGCAATGAGGTCTCCCCTCAATCTCCTCTTCTTCAGGCCTAACAGACCAAGCCACCTCAGCCCCTCCTCATACAGCTTTCCCTCAAAGCCCTTCAGCATCTTTGTTGCTGTCCTTTGGATGCTCTCTAATAGTTTCACGTCTTTCATATATTGTGGCACCAAAACTGCCCCCAGCACTCGAGGTGAGGTTGCCCCAGCTCAGAACAGAGTGGGACAATCCCCTCCTTTGCCTGGTTGGTGATGCTTTGACTGGTGCATTCTAGGACACCCCTGGCCCTCCTGGCTGCCAGGGCACTGCTGATGTTCAACTTGCCATCGACCAGGACCCCCAGGTCCCTTTCTGTGGCACTGCTCTCCAGCATCTCATTCCCCAGTCTGTCTTTACATCCGGGATTGCCCCATCCCAGGTGCAGAATCAGGCACTCACCCTTGTGAAACTTCATACAATTGGGAATGTCCCAGCCCTCTGTTTTGTTTCTCTGGAGGACTTCTCTGCCTTCAAGGGAGCCAACAGCTCCCAGTTTTGTATCATCTGAAACCTTGTTTTGTATTCCTTGGAGTCCTGTGTCCAAGTTTTTAATGAAGATGTTGAAGAGCACAGGGCTGAGGATGGAGCCCTGCAGAGCCCCACAGGTCCCCGTCTGATGTCACACCATTCACTATAACCTTCATGCCTGACCCATACACTTGCTCACCCATCACATGCTGTGCTTATCCAGATATGGCCTGGATATTTTGTCCTGAAATATCCTGTGAGAGATGGTATCAAAAGTTTTCCCGAAATCCAAGCAGATTGCATCAACTGGCTTCCCTTGGTCAACTAGGTGGGTTACCTTTTCAGAAAAGTAAATCAAATTTGACAAGCAGGACTTTCTCCTTGTGAAGCTGTACTGGCTGTCTTTTCCTTTAGATGTTTCTCAATACCTCCCAGAATAATCTTTTCCATGACTAAATCAGCCACTGAAGTGAGACTGACAGGCCTGTAGTTTCCAGGATCATCCTTCTTGCCCTTTTGAAAATTGGGATGTTATTCAGTTCCCAGTCAACTGGGGCCACAAATTCCCAAGAAATCCTTTTAAATGAGGGAGGAAAGAACAAAAACATTCATTTTTTCCCCCAAGACCTATAAGCTAAAAACCTGACATCTTGTTTGAAGAGCTCTCACACTTTGAAAGTGGCAGCTGCTTGTTTTTTAATCCACTGGTAGATCAGGGAAATTGTTGAGAATAAGTGAAAGTTCTGGAGTCAACAGCTTTACTCCTGGATGAATGGGCCATCAGCATTAACTGCTCAGCTCCTATGTCTTCACAGCCATCCTCCTTTTTCCATGATGCACTGAAGCTTGTGCTCTTTTCTGCCCAGTTTCTTCATTTCCCCAAGGGCAGTGGAGTGTGACTCTGGCTCAAATTAGATGATGTTTAGGGAACTGTTGTCAAAAGCATGAAGCATCTCAGGTGACAACAGATTTGAAACAGAGCTGCTCACCTTAGGATAAATGTTCTGACAAATAGAGCCATCCTTCATGCTTTCAAGAGCTACATTTGGAAGATGAAAAAATTCAGATGTCAGGAAAACATAAAGCTCAAAAGATCTTACAGAGGAAAGAAGTCATCCTGTCTCTGTGCAGATAACAAATAATGACTTGATTTAAAACCAAAAAAAACTAACAATTTTTTTTTTCCTACATCAATTTTACTGTGTAACTCCTTAGATGATGTGGAAAATGTTTTTTATGATTGATTTTAAAAATTATTATCCCTACATTGTCTGGAATGTCTCATTTTCATTTTATAACATTTACATCAGTGGCTACAATATCAAACCAAAAAAGGAAATACATGCAATAATTTTTTTATACTGCTCTTTGTTACTTATACTAAAAAAAATTACATTTTTTTCAGTGGGCATAATGATTTCATTAGTGTACTAAGCCTTGAAATATAACACCTGCTAGGAGCTTTTCAAAACCAGAATAAGGACTACCACCTGTTGATTTAGAATTGTTTTCTATCACTATAGAGTCTGGAAGACCATTTTCTTTTATTTTTAATATGTTAGGGGTATATCTCTAAATCCACTGGACTGTGGAATACACTCTGCTTAGAAAAGTGTTATAGTTCTGCTGTTTGTCTTTTCACGCCCTGAAAGATTGAGACTTATACCAAAGATTGGATCAATCCTAGATGGATCTCCCTATGTAAATCTCACCACTTGCACTGTTTTCAGCTGGGGCAGAGTTAATTTTCTTCCCAGTGGCTGCTATGGGGTTGTGTTTCGGATTTGTTCTAAACACAGGTCTGATAATACAAAGATGTTTTTGCTATTGCTGAGCAGGGATTGCACAGAGCCAAGGCCTTTTCTGCTTTTTGTGTGCCATGCTGCTTTGGGAGAGGACACAAGCTGGGACAGGTGACCCAAAACTGACCAAAAGCATATTCCATGTTTCACCATGCTCAGTTTATAAAGTGAGGAAAAAAGGAGGAAGAGGGAGATGTTTGGAGCAATAACATTCACCTTCTCAAATCCTTGCCATATGTGATGGGACCCTGCTCTCCTGGAAATGGCTGAACACCTGTCTGCTCTTGAAAAGTGGTGACTCAATTAACTGTTTGCTTTGCTTCTCTGTACAAATTTACTTTCCCTTTTAAACTGTCTTTATATCAACTCTTTTTCAGCATTTACTCTTCCAGTTCTCTCTGCAGTCCTGCTGGTGGGGGAGTGAGTGAGCAGCTGAGCTGGCTGGGGTTAAACCATGGAACCACACTATATAATAATTCATAAAATACTATCAAACCTGTTTCCAAGGGGGACTGTGCAGAAATACTAAGAACTGTGCAACTTCTGGAACTTGTACTTTAAATGGTAGGTTCGTGTTAAGCAAGAAATATTCAGTCAGATACATATACTAAAATATTACGATATTGTAAATCTCTATTTCTAGCTATAAACCCTTTGAAATAAATTAGGCTTAATTAGAACTTTGACTCATAATTGCTGCAACAATATTGCTTGTCGAAAGGGTTGTTTTTTAAATGTTGTTCATTTTGTAAATTGAATTGTAGATGACATTAGGTTCCATTAAAATCCCTTTAATAGTTGCTTTCAGACCACCTTTTAGTGTGAAGAATTATGGCACTGTGTTTACAGTGAAAATAGAGATTTTCTCTGAATTGATGCTCAATTCATTTGAAGATTTTTTTTAATTACACTGTGATTGAAAGATGCTGTAATTTTCTAATACTTAATTCAAGGTTGATATTAATTCTGTATGAAAAGCCACAATGCAATTGAAGCTTGAGGGGTTTAAAATTTCAGATATTGACTTTTAGAGACTAAAACCCAAAAGACTTGACAGCAAAATTGCAGCAACAAAAATGAATCATGCTATTTACAGTCTTTGAAGAGTCTGAAAAATTTTGTATTGGATTTTCTGTGATGGTAGAGAATTCTAAAGACACAATGAATCCCTAAATGCTTGTGAAATTTTGTGTTAAATATTAATATTAGATTATGCCCTGCTCATGCAAAATCTTATCCAAATAATGTTTCAATAACTAGAAAAGACAGACTTCTATGGTTTCAATAGTTGTGGCTTTCTTTATTTGTTTGGACTGCACTGGGTTTTTTTTGGATCTACTGCTTTTAAGTGCCTAGTTTATTTCCCCACCAAAAAAGAGTTTGCATATCAAACTGCTTAAAGAGTATTCAGTTTCAGCTGGATGTGTTATGGTTTAGAGGGGGTGTAGAAATCAGATGTGTTGAGTCCATTTGTTTTGGAGTTTTTCAAAATCCATTTCTAATTTTTATGTTAGGTTCTGCTTACAAAGTGGAGAATGTAATCTTGGCATTCTCCCTTCTGTGTTGTAATCTTGGCATTCTCCTTTCTGTGTTTCAGCTCAGTAGCTAACATGCTGCAGGATGGGATGCATAGTACAGGTCCATGGCACGTGTGGTAACTCTTAGTGTTCATTCTTGCTCCAAGATCCACAGCAAGGATTTGAATTGCTTTGTGAAGGTCTCATCCATTTAATTTGGGATCCATAGCACCCTTAAACTTTTCCAAGTTGTGTATGTGTGATTTGCTTTTTATAAGATTGCCTTGAAACTCACATACAAATCTATACTGTATGGTCTCAGAGAACGTAACGTGTTGATGCTGACAGGCTAAGTGAGTACATTTTATTTCTGAAAAATAGGTTGTGAATCATTTAAATCCCTACAACAATGAATGTCAGCAGAGCTGGCTTAAGATAAGCCATGCAGAATGTTTAACTTATGATCCTGATACTCTTTTGAGAGAGAGGGTGTCACAAAGAGCAGAATGGACAGCAGCTCCCTTTGTCTATTCATGCAAATGAAGTAAATTTGCATTAAATATTTTATAATGTATTGTTACAGCATGCTGAAACAAAGAAGCATGCTTGATGAGTGATTTCTCTTATGGCAAGGAACATTTATGCTCAGGCCTACAATTGCTGCACTGCAACTCAATTGATTTTCTGTATCTCCAGAAAGCTGAAGATCAAATAAAGGACACTGCATTAGTTTGCTTAACTGCCAGCTAATTTCCTCCTAGGGTTGATTAGACATAGCAAATGTGCCTATAGCATTTGTTGAAGCTGTCCCTAAAATAGTGTGGACACCAGATTTTCCTGTGTTCTGTGCTGAATGTTTCAGCTGTGACCTCAGCAAATGGTGGGATTGCATCTGATTTTGTGTGCAGCAGTTCTGACAGGTTCAGGACAGTTCAGGGCAACTCAGCCAAACAGGCTGGACAGCAGACAGATGCCAGCCTATTGCACCTTGAGTACACCTGGTGTGTTTCCATGTGCCATAGCAAGGATGTGAGTGAACCAGAGCCCGGGGAAGGCACAGCCTCCTCTCTGCCTTCAGGCAGTCCTGATGGAGATCATTGAAGAAATGCTCCAAAGAAATCTCTCGTAATTGTACTGTTGTTACATGCTTTGGCAAGCAGTAGGAAAAGCTCTTCAATCTGGTAGCCACATCACTTGTAACCTGAGGATTTATAAGGGTTTATAAACTGTTGTCTAGTTTGTAACTCTTTCACTACTAAATTGACTCTTGAGATGCCTTAAAATATCTCTACCGGTGCAGGCAGAAATAGAAATAACTTTAGGCATCTGCATCTATTAATTTTTACTTATCTTTATTATTAATTATTGGCCTGAAGAACTTTCAGTGCTTTTGAATCACTGACTGATACCATGTCTACAGTATTTAATGTTGCAAAAAAAAAAAAAAAAAATCAATAGGATTAAATACCTCTGTATAGTTTTTTTAGAATCCCTAATAGGAAATCATGCCATTTGATGTAGTTGAAAGAAGCTCTTCAAAGCCAAAAGAGAGGTGGAATACCTCTTAAAATATCTCTTGAAGAAAATGTTTATGGGATGGGTTTTTTCCTGTTTTCTAGAGGAATTCTTTTCTTAGGGTTAGGAAATTAAATAGCTCTTAGAAATTAAAAGACAAAAATGAACTCAGTAAGTACTTGAGTATCAGTCAGTTATTTGGGGTTTTACTCCACCATTTTTTCATTCACTCATCCTTGGTAAGGAGTAGACTTTTACAGTCAAATTGATTTTTTAATAGCATAGCATCAATAACTCAGTACTTTCTAAGATGGTGAAAAATTGTCCAAGCAAATCCCACTGTACATGTCAGTCTTTCTTAGTGCCCATTTTTCTTTTTCCGCCCTAGGATTGTAAAATACAGTTAATGGCTACATTGTGTCTTTGCTGCTCCTAGGGAGCAAACAGTGCATGTACTGATAAGTCCCCAGTCATCTCCAAGATGGTTTGAATTCCAAGAGTAGATAGAAAATATGCAATGTGGAGTCATTGCCAACATCTTGGTCTATAAACTGCATAAGTGGTTGAGAGAGGGGATTTTGAAAAAGATTTTTTTATTTCCAAGCATAAATATGAAAGGTAGATCTAGATTTGAGTTTAAAAATAAAGAAGATAGTTTTAATCTACTCAGCCTTGCAGGCAACAGTTTGAACAGCATCCTGCCTGGTTGCACTAGCTGAGGCAGTTTGGGGTCTAGTGATTCATGTTGCTCTGTAATTTTGGATATTTGGATCAAAACTATCATTGTTGAGTGAAATTTGCCTGATTTCGGTCTAGAACACTAAGAAAGAATCATTGCATAATCTGATTTTTTTTTTTTTAATTAACAAAGCTATATTTAGAAAGAGTGCCTTTTCCAACAGTTTCAAGAAGCTCTTTTCACAGTCTCTTAGAAGTGTCACAATAATACTTAGTGGATGTCAGTGTAGGCAGATTACTCTTTGTGGGTGCTGTTAACCTGATGAATGCTACCCCAAGTTAATTAACCCACAGGCACCTTAAACCTCTGTGGGAGCAAAGTTAATTGCCCAAGTTGAATTGATGAGTTTGACACCAAAAGTCTTGAATCATACTGGCATGATCAGTGGAGCAGCTGATACACTCTGAGACACCATCATCCTACATCCCTGTAAATTGTCTGTGGGCTTTCTAGAAGGAGAAAAATAAATGAGAAAATATTTCATAATAGCTTCTCCTTCTCTTAGAGACAGTTTATGTTACTGTAGAATGTATATAAAACTGGTCTAAATCACTGTGCTTGAAGTAACTTATTAGCAGAGTGGAAGTTAGAATTGAATTTACACAAGATATTGTGGATATGATTGCCTCAACAATGACATTGGTAGAGGACAATATGAATCTCTCAAAATTTTATAATTAGAAATATAATTTTAAGTATATTTGGAACTTAACTATTGTCTAATGCATTTTTGAACCCTAGGCCTTCGACATTTAATTTCCTATACTGATTCAGTTTCTGGTGTCCTAATTGCCCTTCATCACTTTCCCAAGAGAAACTTCTTCATTACATTTCATAACTGTAACATGGATTTTAAAAAACCCCACAACCCTAAAAACTCACCCAAAAAGACCCTTGAAACCAGGATTTTGAAGCATTTGGAGTGCAAATTATGAAAGACTTGTGAAAGCACATAATGTACTTATGCAGATTAAACCAGTCCTCAAAGGGATTCTTACAAGTTAAAAGAACATGTAAAGATAAAATTTAAAAGGCTCCTCAGTCCATTTCAAATTAAATTTGAATTGCTTTCAAACTTTAAAAACCCCTTCTTTGTTTCATTTTCTGAAGTTTAGTTATCTCATATACTGTTTAAATTGCTCATTTTTCCTTCAAGATATAGTGTATTAAGAATCTGACTTTTTCAGGTGAAATGACCTTTGGATTTGCATTGTCTGGGAAAATGAACGACCTTTGATATGTGCTCTCATTGATCCTTTCTAACCACTGTATAGTCAGGTATTCAACCTATTCCTGTTTTAGATATCTCTTTCACTTTCCTTACTAATCCAACAGAATGTCAGGAGTCCTCCACTGAAATAAAATTTTGAAATAAAATATTACTGTTTCTGTACAAAAAGGAAGTGCCATATTTTGCCCTTGACTGTCCAAAACAAATAGAAAAGCTGAACAGAAATTGGATTTTGGGACTTGATTTTGTGCAAAAATGTATTATTTGTTGAGGAAAAAAATAACTTAAGCTTGTAGGTAATTTTTTTGTTTTGAAGTGTTGATATCTGTTTGTGGGATTTATTATAAGTAGTAGTAGTAGTGCAGTCATGAACAATTGTTCAAATGAAATATCTGAGTGACTTAGAGGATGTCCAAAACAAAGTTCCCTCATAAAAGTGTGGGTTTTTTTACTATTTGCATATATGAAGGCTGAAATCCTAAAATATTTAATTTTATTCATAGTTGACATAGGTTTACAGTTTAGGTTTATAGTTTATTCATAGGTATTGACAACCACTTAATTTACATAATGTCTTACCTCCTGCAAAGTCCTTTTCCCATTTTGTTTTTCCGACAAGAGTGTTTTCTGGTCTAATAGAAAGACTCTCTCTTGAGACATTTAAGAAAAGCTTTATACCTAATCTTTGGAAGAAAATGAGGAAGTGCCATGATGTTTACCTACAAGTAGCCAGATATTTTGGTAGTAGAGCAATTGTCAGTCTAACAGCCAAGAGAAATCAAAAAAAAATTGAATGATTACAAAGTTATTTGGGTTTTTTGCAGTTGGGCTCGTAATAACAAGATTGGAACTTGTAATGATGACAGAGAGAATTTTTTCTTCTGTTATTTAACAGTCTTCACATATCAATATCTTATGTAGGTTTACTCACTTACACTGCCTCATATTCTCCGGGAGCTGGGAGCTTGTATGTCTGACAGATCTTTTATTTTATTCTCCCAGGGGCAAAGCTTATGCAGATGACAAGAACCAGCTTTCTTTAAGTCTCTCAGAAAAAAAGAGTTGTGATGAAGAATCTGTGCACAAAATCACTCTCTGCAGGTGAAGAATCAGCCTAAAAGTAAAAACTTATAATCTAGATGATGTGACATTTTAAACTTTCCAAAGATTAAGTTTTGAAAATGGGTGAGGGTTTTTTTAGGAAATCGATTCCTACTGTCAGAAGAAGGCAAAGCAGGTCTTTATTTTGAAAGGAAAATAAATTTACAGTTATAAATATATCATATTTTTAATGTCAAACAGATGATGATTTTACTTAAAATGATTGCCATTCTTACGTAGAAAACTGTGCAAAGAATGAGGAAAGCATGAAAAAGCACTTTCTCATCATTTGAAGTTACTGCTCCATTTTAATTATTTATTTTGAATGAAGAATGACAGATTTTCTGGAATGCATGAAGATTTTAAAAGAGATGCAAGAATTTTTCATGTGTGGTCATACTGTGTTCCATTCACATGTTATGCATCTTTACATTCTCTTAACCACTTCTTTGAGTTAGATTCAAAAATGACAAAAAAATTTCATTGATTTTTCTAAAGGCTAAATTTTTCCATTGCACTTATGTTGAATTTCCTGTAACAACAGATTAATTCCAGATATGTTTTCCTTCTGCTGTAAATGAAAGATTTTTTCTTAATCACATGTATTTGATCATTATTACCTTTACTAATGTCCCAATATGCTAATTGTATAATAATAAGCATTGTTATACAATTAATGGATGAAATATATCTGAGATGTAAGTACATGCACAAGATTAATTGCTAACTTGTAAAAATTAAAGTTTTCTTATCAGCCACTAAAGGTATGCAAGCGAAGTCAGAATTTAGATAATATTGCAATATACTGTAATTACATATTATAATCTTTTGGGTTTTGGTCAATGAACAGGATGCAACTGTAAAGAAATCTGCAACTTGTGACAATCAGATAATTAGAGACGAGTAGATTCTATAATTAATTTTTCCTTCACCCTCTCACTCACATGGGATTTTATTTTTTCCTGTGGTTTTAGAATTCCTCAATGTTAGTTTAAAAATAAATTTTAAAAATTGGCTGCACTTTGTTTTAAGATATCACCGTTTCCTAAAAAGAAAATAAAATTAACTGATGTGTGGCTGAGGTTTACAACCATCCTCAGCACTGAAGTACACAAGTACATGGTTCTGCACTATATTAAATAGCTTTGTCTACTTGAATATATAACATCCAAACCCAAAAGAACATCTTAAATGTGTGTATTCATAACTAAAAGACAGGGAAAACTCAACCAGTTAGAAATCCCCCTCTGTACCCATCCCGCCAAATAAAAAAAAAAAAAATTAATAGAAGACAATTAATGACATAAATTGTACGCCCATTTGATTGACCAGTATTCCATCTCCTCCGTATGGGCAGAAAAGGAAAGATTTCAGGTTTGGATGCACAGAACTGAAAAATAAGGCAGAAATCAGAAGCATATTGAAGTGATGATATGCAATGGAAACTTTATACATGAGGTTTCCTTTTGCAGCTGCACTAATGAACTGTCAACAAAAACGATCAGAAGGGCTATGGGATATCAACAGTTTAATACCTGGCATGTTACTTACTTACCACATCATACACAAGATAAGGATATTCTTGGAGCTAAAGAAGAAAAAGTGTATTGTTCAGAGTTTCCGTTTCTTTTTCACAAATTAGTTCTGAAAAGAAACTAGAAGAGCCTAATAGGGAAAAGACATCACTTATTACGTATGCCAAATGTAAAAATTTGAATTAAAAGTTTTGCTTGACTAGGATGCTGTTCATGCTGATTCTGCTTACTCTTCTCTGGGTAGTACTCAGGTGACCTTACTGTGCAACTCTCAAGCTTAGGCTCCCTGTTTGGTACAATCATATACCATCAACTCTAATTATTAATCTTTTTTTCACAAGTTGCTCATTGCCTTTCTTCTTTTGCAGATGAATCACATAGAAAAAGTTTTAGGCAGCTGAAAGAGATGTGCAGAATAATTGACACATGTGAAAAATGAGCTTACTGCACTGAACATCTATCCAGGAAAGATGAAAAAAGAAATACAGAGCTTTGATTATAGATCTGTGTTTCTCAGAAATAAGGACAGAAGTAAATTCTTAGCATGAGGTCTTTTTGTTGTTCAATTCTTTTGGTTATTAAACTTTTCTTTTTACTCATTCCTTATGAATCTAATTATTCAGCTCGATGCTATTATCACATTACTCATTCTTGGTATGTTGCCTTACACCATTCTTAACCCTTCTTTCAGAGTAATGTAGATGGCACAAATATGAGTGACTTTTGTAGGCAAGACTCTACTTCTTTTATAGGATTCCAACAAGTTTGGTAGAGTAGACACTGAAGTGATGATTGTCTTGCCTTCAACTTCATACACCATCCCCATTTAACCCACTGTGAGATGTGTTTGGTTCTGCTAGGTAAAATAAGGAGCCTCAGAAGACATGCTGAAAGCATTTATAACCTTTGTCACACTATGCGGAATTTCAGAGCATATATTAGGCTTCTGTGCATCTATGATGTTTTTTATGCTTCAAGACGAAAAAAAGAAAAATTCCCTGTAGTTCAT
Organism: Zonotrichia leucophrys gambelii; assembly: GCF_028769735.1. Lineage (NCBI taxonomy): Eukaryota > Metazoa > Chordata > Aves > Passeriformes > Passerellidae > Zonotrichia > Zonotrichia leucophrys. The sequence continues at coordinate 97,801,095 of NC_088171.1, forward strand.
TCCTTAGCTCTGAAGCTCTGCTGCAAGATTCTGTGTGAATGCATTTTATGTAGTTGCACTCCTTGGAAATAATGTCAAAGTTTCCATACTGGGTATAATTTCCCACTCCTTCTATAGTGGTTGAGAAGTTACCATGTGTTTGCTTGCTGTGCTCTTAATGCTTTAAGGGGGGTGTTGTAAGAAATTTAGTTAAAGGTACCACTAGAGCAAAAATATTATCATACATCAAACAAACAGTAAATTGATTGTGTCTAGGGTCATATTCAAAACCAAATAGATCACATAACTCCTCTGAAATTGGTAGACCAAAGTGATTTATATTATCTGAGTATCTGGCTGCTTTGTCCCTGATTTAATTTACTTTCACTGCATTTTCAGAGCATATTTTCTCTTTACATATGGAATGTTTGCATGGATGAGAATGAATATGATGTTATATTTAGAAATACTAAAAAAATAGGTAAAATATACTTATTTTTTGATTTATAAGTATTTTTCTCTGTGTGTACATATCTTTGTCCCCAAAAATATTGTACATGAAAATCTGCTCGATTTTATGAAAAACAGAGAAAATTTTGAGCTTTATTTCAATGATACTTTGACTATGGTGGAAAAAAAACTCGGCAAAGAACACTAAGACAGTTAAAAAACATCTTGTCTCAAAATCTTCTTAATAACATGTTAGATCAGCTGCTTTCAAGGATGGCACACAACCAAGACCATTACTGTAATTCAGCAGTCATGCTTTGATAAGAGTTGGGATAACAATCAGTTTTCCTGAAATGCATTAACTGAGCAAAGTTTTTATGGAGTAACCAGAAACCTGTGCTATATCACAGGAGGCCTATCAATGAAGTTTTCGTACCCAGCAGGAATCAGATTGTTGGAAAAGGATTTTGTATATGCTGAAAGCTGGTGGGAAAGGACATTAATGTTTTCACAGGTACCTCTGTTACAGTAAACTCTTTGTTTACTCTTACTCGGGCCCACCTTCTAAAACAGCTATTTGAGTGCCAGACGGGCACTACATAATCATTGAAGACTTCAAAAAGTTCAGCCTTTTTGGTATCTGAACAAGTGATTTTTCTTTTTAGTAAGATAATTTAATTTTTCCTTGAAGAAAATTAACAAAAAAATGATAACATGAGAAAAATTCTAGTCAAGTTCCAATTTAGACTATTGCTCTATAAAGGATAACTTTCGCTAGACATTGCAGAATGCTGTTCAAATTGAAAGGCCACAAAATATTTCTCCAGCAGTGAAAACAATGAAAGCAATCTGAGCTGCAGAAATGGCAGGAAGCTTCCAACCAGTGTTAAACAATAGGAAGGACTTACTGTTCAGACAGGCAATTTTCTCTGCATGAATATAATGTGATTACAATGGGAGCTGCTGTAGGCTAATGAGCTCCTATTCACTGTTTTTATGGCATGAAACTAAGGGAAGTGTTCGGCATTTCCCCCTGCACTTCCAAGCAGATGGTACTGTGGTGAGACAGTGCCCTTCCATGATGCGCTGCATAATCCATGTGCTGCACAAACAGCTCAGAGGGCTCTTCTGTGCGTTGATGACATTTAAGATAGACTAACAGAAACTCCAACATGGCAAATTGGTTTTGCTGAAGGCATTTAATTAATGGGATTTAAAATACACATTATCATACCTAGCAGAGATTTGTAACAGGCGTAATTTTCTTCTGTAAGCAAAATCTTTTGATGCTTTTTATTTGTTTTAGTTTTGTTGGGAGGTTTTTCTCATAAGAGTCATCAGCAAAACTCAAACATGATTGGTTGAAGATAGTCCTTTTATTTAAGATTATCTTCAGCAAATTCTTATTAAAAAAAACAAACAGAATCTTCTGTTAAAGAAAGAAATATTTATAGCTTTTCAATGTCATTGAATTGAATTTGATATAGGAATGGACTCTTCTTTCACACTTACTTTTCAATATATCATCGATTATTTATAGTGGCAGGCATTGAGTATGGAAGTTAGGACTAAATATCCTTAAATACTGTAGCACAGTATTATCATAGCTTTCAAATTCAGAAATTAAACAGGGTTTGACCATGGGATATTTTGTTTTAAAAAATATTTTGCTCAAACCACATCTAAAAAAATCTATTTTTTTATGAGATATCCAGGCAAGTGTTTTGTGATACCAAACCAAGACTGCCAAAATCAACAAGGAAAAAGGATTTGAAGAGACATAGGACAAAAGTATTTCTCCCTCATTCCTGAACTACTTCTTGGAAATGTATGCCCCAAAGCTCCATTACTATTCAAGGCCAACCTCTGAAAAATCATCCATTTTCTCAAGTGATTGAGAAGTAAACAAACATAAGGTTCAAACAAAAACTTTGAACTTGATTGCAGGAACTGACTGACAAACCAAATAAAGCACAGGGTCACAGGTGATTGATATTGCTGTAATGAAATCAGTAGATGGGCACAAGGTAGGCAGCTCACACTCACTGTGCTGGCATTCATCCTCTTGAACACTTCAGATGAGGAGTTTCTTAACTTACTGTTTCTTAAGCCTGGCCATTGTTACATTTGAGCTCAGGGACTGCAAAGCCCAGATTACCACTGAAAGTCCACATACAGAATAGTGTGATGCAGTCTTTTTGCCAAATGGAAAAGATTTTATTTGTGTGCTTTGTTTTCCTGAGACTGGTCTTCATTCTTGAATTAGATTTCCTTTGCTAGTTCCAGCAGAATAAAATCAGACTTTGCTCTATTTCTTCTTTGTCTGCAGAACTGATGATCAATGTCTACCTCTAGTTCAGTGAGAAAGTCTTATTTAATATTGAAGAACTATATTTTCTTCCATATCTCAAACACGCAGTCAAGCTCACTAGAGATGCATTTATTTTGTCTGTGTGGAGTTCTTATTCAGTTTTTATTACAAATGCTGTGGGTGATCATCAAACACTATTTGAAGCTGTGTGCAGAGAAATTACACAGGAGCAGAGCAGGTGTTCAGACTAGCTCAGCAACCACAGAAAGGAAACCACATCCTTATCTGTCTGACTTACCAAGATTGCTGTTCTTCCAAGATGTATTGTTATAGTAGAAAAATTAAAGGAAGATCAGTGCATCTTACAGATAGTGATTTTATCCTAGATTATATAGCTTTTAAAGAGAGATCCATTATTTCTTTTTAAAATTACAGACTTCTGTGGTTTAATTAACAGTATTACACAGAACTTGTTGCTGGGGAAATGCATATACAAACAAGACCTCCACTCCTTAGTTTATTCTCATTCAGACAATTGTTTGGATTCTCACTTAAGAGCATTGCACCTAATGTAATTACTCCTTAGATATTAAAGCAAAAATCAGATAAATCGAAATTTTAGAAATTAGCAAAACTTGTCCTTGACATAATGCACAGGTTAGGGAATCATGGCTTTGATCTATGAGAACAAGAGATTCTAGTACCCTGTCCTCTCAAAACTCACAGAAGGACAATGACAAATATCTGCCTACTCTATAAATTAAATGCTCACATGCATTCTGCAGTTATGTCCAGAACTCAAAGTAAAGTTTGAAACTTACTAAGTGAGAACATTTTTTCCCTATTTCTACCACTAAGCCTCTGTGTTTCCTCAGTGAGCAAGATTAACACCAGTTTCAGTAATTTGCTGTTTGATCATAATCTAAAAGGAACTCTGAGGTTTAATACAAAATTTGCTTTCAAAAATAGGGTTTTACAACATTGAAGAGACAAGGTGGAACAGCATAATGATTACTGCTTTTAGGACTAAAAGCACTGTAATCTCAAAGAACATTTTGTCAATGCATAGATCCACACAACACAATTGTGTGTTCACCCTTTCTGTTTGCAAATATTAATTCACAGTTGCCACTTCATTTTCCATTAGCATCCTTTTCGGGGTCCATGGCAATACTTCTAGCCTGTCTTAAACAGCTTTCTCTGCATTCCATCATTCTTATGTCAAAAAGAACATTATTTAGTCCATCTTAAACTCATAGGGACATTGAAAAACTTATTAAAAGTGTACTGATGCACCCTCTTCTTGCTCTTCAAAATTTTAAGATAGAAATTTTATAAAAATGGCTTCTTATTCTCAGTGGTATGATTTTATTGCTATTTTTCTAGAGTTGTAGAATTTTTTGTATCCTTCAGACTGAATTAGTTTTGGTTCTCAGCAGAGAGGTCTGTGTGGTAGGAATCACAACCTGGTTGTCATGATTTCTACGCTGACATCAGAAAACTCCCAACTGTTTTGACTGAAGTCAGGATTTACGTGGTAATAATCTCAGCAACTGATAAGAATGCAGTCATTTATTGAGCTTGTTCAATTCTCTGGTGATTGTTTGGAGAGCTGCATTAAACCTAGGAAATAAGGTACTACATTTTAAATTTTGCACAATGGCAGCCCTGGAGCACAAGCAAGTCCTCATACAAGTGCCTCCAGGGGTTCATTCATGTTAAAGGAATAGTTAGGCATGAGAGATGATGTTCTCCTTCAGCATCAGGCAGGGCTGTTGCTTAGATACAAAGACTGTCCTTTTATTTGTATTCTTCAGAGGAGATGCAGCATTGCCCTTAGCCTCGCTCCTATGCTAATGCAGTCTGTAATTGCCCTGCATGGCACAGTCTGTTCCTTAAAAAGAAAAAAGAAGGATTCATGAAAATCTTGGGGTTTATCTTCCTAATTGTTCATATTAATTAATCATCCTAATAAGAGTCTGAAATTTGAGAATACAGAATCGTTGTGTGGAGAGACTACTATATTCAATAGCTCTTTAAATGTAAACTGAGATCAAGAAATTATTTGGATGGACCTTTGAGTACATTTCCTCCTTAAAAACAAATTCTTTATTTTCTGGTAAACAGCTGGATAGGCAAAGTAACAGCTTATGCCCTGAGATCTCAGATTATATTGCTTCTGGGGGAAAAAAATCCCTCTCTGAACAAAAATAAATATCCTGCTTTTCTGCTTTAAGTTATACACTAACAGAATAAAATTTAAAGTATTTGTGCAAAAATAAGAGGTACTTTAATGAAAAGATAATTCACTTTATTTTATTCTTAGAGGAATGTACTCATAAGATTGCTTTCTTTATTTCAGATGGGTTTTGTTTTCGTTCTTCTGTTTTAAAGATGCATTAAAAATACCTATATATAATAATACCTATCAACACAAATCTTCCAGAATATTTTGGAAAAAGTAACAAATATTATACTGTTATTCAGTCTCAGTCTTACATTTATTTCACAATAAACACCCATTTCATTGCTGATGTGTCGGTGTTTTACTTTGAATTTACAAGGTTTTACAAACAATTTTTTTTTTTTTTTGTTACAATTTGCAGCATAATTCTTACCTGTTGTAGATTATCACAATAACCACTTAACACCACAAAACATGTGTTTCTTCATGAGAAATGTCTTTGGATTAGAAATCAGATCTGCTCTAAGATATGTATATACACATACACGGGTGCGATGTATGTGCATAAAACACATCTATAAGATCTTTGTGCCATGATGCTTAAATTATCCTTTACCATAAAAAAATGCAGATGAAGTTGTCAGAATGTTATTTTTAGTTCCTGCTAAATATCACAAACAAAATTACTAACTGCTACAAATGTACAGATATACATGCATTGCTTTTCTGCCAGCTTAACCAGTACTGGATTGAAGCCATCACAGGATATGAAATTCATTATCTATAAGGGGTCAAGGTAAATTTTGTCTTTCAAAACAATGTGGGTTTTTCTTATTACCCTGTTTTGACCTCTGAAAATTGCAAAACACAGCTAGTGATCAGACAGAATAATGACAGCTGGCATAGGGCAAGACTAGTTAGTGCTTGCACTAAAAATGAACATTGCCAGTGACCACATGACCATGCCCATATAGTTTTCTAGTACTAAAGCAGTATTTTCCAGGTCTGTGATTATAAGTACAGTAAGAAGGGTCATCAAAAGTTTAGGGCTCATCAAAAAACACTGCACTGTCTAGAACAGGTTTACTATGATACACCAAACATTGTTTTATTGTGTAAAAGAAAATGCCGGCAGAAAGCCCTCAGAATTTTAAGAGGATTTAAAAGAAATAGACAGAGACAATTTTGTTGTTTCCTATAATACCATAAGCTATGGATGTGTATTTTCACTTTTTACTCAATCACACAATTCTGGCAAGTGACATCAGCACTTTCATATCATTCAATATATTAGCATCAACTCTCTAATATTAAAGTTGTAAATGCCAAAAGTTCATGGATGTTTTCAAGCTCTCTATCTCACCTCAGAACTTGTTTTGATTTCCTTTTGTTCCAAATATTTTTCTTCTGGAAAATATTAAAATTTTGAAGAAGGTTCCTTGAAGCTTTAAATAGTAATGTTCATAATGTTTACATAAGTTACTAAATTTTTGTAATCCAAAATAATAATTTGTAAAATCTTTGCTCGTTTTGCAGTTTCTCATAATTGTTTCCATGGTAGCAACACCCAACAAATACAGTCTTTACTTACCAAGACCAGCCATTCAAAATCTTACTTATTTTTTCTGAAGTGTTTTCTTGCCAAACTGTGATGCCATAATGATGCCATTTCTTTGAAATTCAGGAAAAGTGTCCCATAGAGACATCCTTGGTGATTTATATTTTCTCTATATTTCTGAAAAAAAAAAAAAATCAAATTTTCTCATCTCAGATTGAATTAATACCATTATTTGGAACATTAATAGTAGCCAAGACCCTAAATCTCAGCTTTACCTATGCTGGTGGCACCAATTTTTGTAGTGTCAACTAAGGAGGCTTTAAATTGGTGTTCATTTGATATCTGCCAGAATAGCAGGAGCTGATGAAACTGAAGGCAACCAGGATCACTCCAAAAAAACAAAGTGTTCCTGGGGTGTTCTCTTGAGATTCCTGACATAACTGATTGCTGCTGAGCAAACTTCACTGGTATCTGTTTCATGGATCATGATGCTTATCCTTGGAGCTGCAAAAAGACTGTATGTGTTCACTATTGTCAAACTGACATTTAATTACCTGCATTACCCTAAGCAAAGAAAGCATTGTGAGTTTGCTTATAAGAGAAATAACTACAACATTGTAGCATGATTATTTTAGGCATGGCTGAAGAATAATCTGATATGGGTTTTGTGGTTTTTTTAAACAGTCTCATTCAATAGGAGAAATTCAGATCAAATTCCAGGAGGTCACATATTCAAGTTCTCCTTCTCACCATCTGGATTGTTACTTCAGCAAGTGCTACCTGCCGTTTTATTCTTAGTTATATCATATTGCATCCTGAGGTAAATAATGAAAACCGAATATATGTCTCTTTCCAATGTCAGTCTTTTTTATGAATGAAAAATGAATAACTTTTTTGCAACATTCTCACTGATATCCAATTTGACTCCATCTAAACAATTATATTTTTCATTATTCTGTCTGAGTAATTCTCTAGAACGAGACTACATGAAGTCCAGAGCAATTTCCATCTAAAAGATAAGTAAACATATTCAACTCCTGCGGTCTTTGAAAGGTAAGAAATAACATAGATGAGTTTTCATTTGGGCCATGGTTGCAGCAGCAGTGAGGAGAATTTATTTGTAGGCTATTACTCCTTGCACTCTGTGCATAAGTCATCATATGCATTGCCATTTGTTACTGATAGACACTTTGCATTCAAGTTTGCAAATTCAAGGAATGAATCACAGAAAGGATATTTACTTGGGATTGATTTGCAGACCGTGAAAAAGCAGCTTGGCTCTACAGTGTAGTAGACACGAAAGCTATGGAAGAGAGATGTGTCTATCACTGAGCGCGTTGCAGTGTGCCTCTAGAGGAAGAGGCACTGCTCTAATCTCTGTGCTGGGGCACTGAACACATTACCATCAGCTCTTGGTCAGAGAAGCTACTTGAAAAATTCTAAAATTCTAAAACTAATTTCTTCTTACTGTGTAAAACTGCTATACTGTTTAAGGAGCCAGTGTTAGCAAATTGTAATTGTCACCTGAGTGGAGGGCTAATATTGATTTCTTCCTGCTTATGGCACATGCATGCCACAGGTCTTAAGTATTCTGCTAAGGCTCTGCTCTGCTTAATGAAGAGATCCTTAGTTTGATTTAGAGTTGCATTGCCTTGAGATTTAGACTTCTGGCACAAGGATTTCAATCAAAACAATTGCCTGATAATCAAATAAATAATTTTGTTTTTATGTAATGAAATTTATAAAAAGTGAAAAAACATGATCACTTGCTCTAATGAAAATAAATCCTATTTCTTAATTGTCTGTCTTTAGTTTAATTACCATAATAAATCTATCTGTCTCAAACTAATATATATTTCCACACAGAAATGTTCTTGATCTTACAAAAAACAATTTTGATTTCAGTCCTATGAAATCCTACTAGTGATTTATAATAAAGTATTAATGAAAAGTCTTCTAAACCAATGTTGCACTCAAATTCAAGCAATAAAAAAGCTACTAATTTTGTGTTCAGACACTTTGGAAAGCAAATAGGCAGGGGGGAAAAAAAGAAGCACTAAATAACAAATAAGTATAAGCAACATCTCCTCTGTATGATTCCCCACAGCAAACAGGCTTTTTATCAACAACAGGTCTTAGTCAAACTGTACCAGCTGGGAAAAATCCATCAGACAAAGACACAGCACAAAAGACACCCCAAATATGTGTCCTACAGCCCAGCAGACTGATGCTTCTGACTTCCTCTTACATCTAATGTTCAGATAAAATTTCCTAGAAATTTCAGCCGAAGCTTTTTACTGTGTGACAGTGTTGCCTGGTTTAAAACATGAAACCTTTCCAAAGAACATTAAGAATGACAGTAAAAAACCAAATAAATCTTTAATGAAAGCTTTCAGGTGCACAAAATATTGCTATATGCACACGTGATACAATATTTCTACAAATTCTATAGGGTTAATTAATTAGTATATCTGGCAGATACATCCAATGGAGATTAGTTACTGCTGGAACTCACCCCTAGGTCAGCCCCCCAGAGTGGGTCCAGAGGCTTCTTTGCCCTATTTTCTTGTTATGTCTCTAAAGTTCTGGTAAAAATAGAGATGCCCTTGTCAGGAATTGCCTGCTTAAGAACAAGACTCAACAGAATTTCAGGAATTCCTTTAATAAGGAATTAGGTAAAATATGAAAGAGGGCAGGAAAGTACTGGAAGATATATTACTATACATTACGAATCTGCAGAGCTACGAATATGAAAAAGGCTAAAAATCTTTAGGCATCAACAGCCCATGTTGTTCTGGCAATGGTAATCTGACTATACATATATCATTGTTCCCAACACCTAAGACTACTTCCAAATTTAAATACAAACCTGATACAGACATGTTTTATGAAAAATCTTTTTCTTAGGATTTTTTCTCCTCAGAATCTGAGAGAGCTCAGAAGCAAAATGTAAACAATGATTATCTGCTGCTGTGGAATGCAACAGGTGCATCTGTGGTTGCTCTCATGTTGTTGTTTCTAATTAATGGACAATCACAGTCCAGCTGTCCGAACTGTCTCGGTCAGTCACAAGCGTTTGTTATTCATTCCTTTTCTATTCTTACCTAGCATTCTAATGAAATCATTTCCTTCTATTCTTTTAGTATACTTTTAATATAATATATATCATAAAATAATAAATCAAGTCTTCTGAAACATGGAGCCAACATTCTCGTCTCTTCCCTCATCCTGGGATCCTTTTGAATATCACCACACAAACCATGGGATCTGAAAATAAGCTGGGTTTCCATATATTTTACTACATCCCTCAATCTCCTGAAAAATTCACGTCAAAATCACAACAAAGAAATATCTGTCGGCTATTCTTTTTGTCCATGAGTTCCAGTATTCATTAATGTAGCAATAGGATCTCCCTTAATTACCTCAGAGTGAGACATCAGGCAGGGGTTAGGAAGAGGGGACAGGACTAGAAATCACATAATCCTTGTAAAACACAGACACATGAAAAGCCAACACTAACATGAAGAGCAGCCACCAGGTTTTCTGCCACCAAATTTTTTTAGTGCGTCTAAAAAATGCACAGCCACAAAATGCATGATCCAAATACTGCTGCCAAACCTCATAACAAATGTTGAGTTTGGCAATAAAACTGAAATTGCCTCCCAGTATAGAAATGGCACCAGAAACACAAGGTCATAACTGCTATTTATGAAAATAACTACCCCAAGGTGTCATAACTCTTACAGTGAAGAGGTGAAGCCCTTAAACAAGTTGCATGAAAAAACTTGTGTAGGTGTATTGGTTTTGTGTTAATCATATATTTGCATTATTTTA